>NC_091462.1:89966911-90166911 GCF_027789765.1 Dendropsophus ebraccatus
CCATGGGTGCCTAGTGGTAAATACAGCCCTGGAGGTGACCCAACAACTTTGGCCATAATTGCAACATGTACCCATTGGCCCAGATTTATCAACCAATGACATCTCAGCTTTCATAAACCCTGATCATTATGCTCCTGGCAAGTGCTCATTTCCTTGGAAGCAGCCGGACCAAAAAGAGGAAACTTTTTTAAATTTGTTCACGCACAACGGTGATATTTGACCTTCTCTATTGTCACTAAGTCATGTGCTGGGTAATTTTTGTTGCTGAGGCTACCTTCAAAGGTTCATATTCCCGCTGTGCCACCATAGAGAGAATAAAGTATGAGGGTACGTTCACACTAAGGAAAACAGGCGGAAATTCTGAGTGGAATTCCCGCTGCAGACCTCACTCGGAATCCTAGCAGCCTGCTGCTCAAAGAATTGATATTTCAATTCTTTGAGTGGAGGGCGTGAAGAGAAGAGGCGCCCTTTATATAATTGAAAAAACAAAGGGCGACAGCGCTTCATGGCGAGGATCAGAAGGACAAGGTGCAAAGGGGTTAGGGGTGCACGGCAACCCTCACCTGATGTGGTTGTGCAAAGGGAGGCACAACACTCTGCAGCGTATAGATAAAGGACCGCAGCCACTCCCGATATCCAAAAGGAAACAAAGATACAAACAACCTCCAACTCCAAACTACACGGATTATGGGGCGCAGGTCCAACTTGAGATCGAGGCACAGTGAATAATAAAAATGTTTTATTATGGAGACTCAACGCGTTTCGGAACCGCACTGGTTCCTTTCTCAAGAGTCTTGATGACTCTTGAGAAAGGAACCGGTGCGGTTCCGAAACGCGTTGAGTCTCCATAATAAAACATTTTTATTACTCACTGTGCCTCGATCTCAAGTTGGACCTGCGCCCCATAATCCGTGTAGTTTGGAGTTGGAGGTTGTTTGTATCTTTATATAATTGAGACATTGAGGCAGACAAGATTCCAAGCGGAGTCCTTGGAGGGGATTCTGCTTGGAATTTCCGCCTGTTTTCCTCAGCGTGAACATACCCTTATACAGTTCCAGTTGGAATTAACAAGATGCTACTCTCTGTTCTGAGTAATATATACCGTCTTGAACATTACTGCAGACTTGACGGAAGGAGAACAGGGGTGAAAATATGCACATGACTAGAAAGGGGCAGGGATGTATTTGCTATCAAGCACTCCTGGTCCTGTGGCTAGGGTATCAGTGTGGGGGGGGGGCAGCACTTTGGTGAGAAAAAAATAGACAAATACTCTTGATGTAGCTGCAGCCAGCATACTGTAGCCTGGTGAAAAAAAACATTGTCTTCCTTTGGTTAAATCTACATGGATCAGAACTAAAGCAAACCGTACCTGCAGCCACGGCCATTTACTATGTGATGGATTTATGAAGGATTTCACCACTTTCTGGGTACAGGGGGAGATCCATAGTGAATCTGCAACAAAATCCAGACATAACTTCAATCTGGATGAAAAATTCTGATGTTTGTGGAATCGACCTACAGGGAGGGGTGTATTCAGTCAGGGTGCCTATTGCTGGACAAGCCATAAATATGGCCCTGGATTGCGCATATGTTTTTTTCATCTCCATGGTCCTTTCCAGTGGCCATTTTGCTAATATGTAAATGAGGCAAAAAGCCCAGGGACCATTCCACAGTATGGCAAGAGCCCAGGCAGGTCCACCAAATGTCCATCAGTGGGCATCAGTGAAACGGAGTAGGCAGATGCAAGTGGGTAAAAAACCGATGAATAAGAAGACCTGGGGTGGACTAATTTTCCTTGTGGTGGCGCGCAGGAAAATTGAAGACCCAGTCCCAGCGGAAGGGCAGCTAATTCGCTAGCGATCAATAGCGATGACAGCATGTAGAGAGTGAGCTAACAGGTGCCGCTCCTTTAAAGTGTCCAATCAGCACCACTATGACACAGTCACATGGTGCTGATTGATTCTTATGGAAAGTGAAGGCCTTCTGAAGGCCTCTGTGACTGCCATGGTAAATCTGCTTGTACAGTCTGCTTCAGGCTGGCCTCTTCTGACCTGGTACCATAATTCAAGCACATGAGTTATACAAGGATTTACCTAACCACGTAGCTCAGGACACACCACAGACATTGTAACTTTTTGTCAATTTTCTGATTCTTAGTCTGTTCTAATACATTACTTCTGTTTGAGTAATCCCTCGGTCTGCTATGCTTATAGAGTTCCAGGAACTGGTTCATTCTTAAGTGAGATGTGGACTCCAGGCGTGAACATGGCTCAGTGAACTTATCAAGGTAACAAGGATTGTAGAGGCCGAAATGAGGCGAGCATCACATCTCATCCATATCATTCCTCAGCAAGGGAACATAGGAATCAGCTTGGTGGATGTAAGGAAATAGGATGTTGTTTCATGTGGAATGTACTGATAGTCACTGAATGTACTGATGGACCAATAAAGTATATACACCTTATATGTGATTGTGTCACTCGGCTTATTGATAAGCATGGTAGAAGTACAATAAAGAAGCTATTGGGGCTGGCTAACCATACATAGAGGGATATACTGCATATCATTCTTCTACAAGAGTTGTAATCAGTATGAATAGTCTTGGCAAACTTGTATGAGGCCTAAAAGGTTCCAAAGTGGAATGTGCTATTGTTACATATACTAACATGTTTATAGTCAGCAGGTCATACCTAACCAGAAGAAAGGCAGAGAAGTAGATGGCACTGAGTAGTATGAGTGCCAGTAACAATGCAAGCCATAGAAGACTATAATCCAGACTGCTTTCATAAGTGTTAGCTGAATAAATAGCAGCCAGTTTATAGACCAGATTTCCCTCACACATGCCTTGGTTCATTGGGCCGCCATTGATGCTGAGAATTTTTGCGTTGACATACCTGACCAACATCATTTTGAGCCATCTCTTTACAGACCAGAGACCTGAGTCTGACAGCTTGAGAGGTGCTGATTAGAGATGAGCGCAACCCGAGCATGCTCAAGTCTAAACAATCAGCTGAATACTGATGGCTAAAGAAGTTGGATGCAGCCCTAGGGAGTCCGGGAGAACATTAATAAGCCTACTATCTCTTTCCTAGTACTAAACTCTCTATACTGAAAGCTAATGTACTGAGGGGTGTAACTAGAAATGTCTGAGCCCCATACTAAACTTTGATTGGGCCTCCCCTCCTTTTTCGGATGACTACTAAGCCGTCAAGTCTAGTCATAACTGCATAACTGCAAGTGGTCGTCAGGGACATTTGCAGAACTCAGGAGGCCCGCTTGGCTACCTGGTGCTGCAAATGATGACAGCTCAGGGGGCCCAGTGTATTGCAGGAGCAGGCAACAGGGCCCCCTGATGCAGCAGGCCCCATAGCAGCCGCTATGGCTGCTACAGTGGTAGTTACACATGGATATAATTTAACATCAGGTGGATCCTCTACCCTTGATATTGCTGCACATCAGGCATCAGGCCTAATGAGAGCAGGAGACTATTTGCAGAAAATGCATCTATGACAAAACATTTATTTGATCACTGCTTATAGGTGATTCTACATATAACAGAATTATCCCACCAGACTGATTCTAAAAATCACCAATGATACCTATAATCTAAGGTACAAACCATATGTGAATGCAACCATATACACAATATGCTGGGCATGGACACTATAAAGCTTATTGATCTTTGTATTAGCAAGTAGGAGCCAACAACTCTCAGCTGCAAACTTACTGAAAGCCATAAAGAGAAAACAAAACACAATAAATAAAATAAGCCCCAAAAACTAATTAACAGACAATTGAATGTTGAAAAACAAGCAACTGATACAGCAACGATCTGCTGCCGTCGCTCCGTTGAATAGGAGCATCGGCAGCAGACGCTGCTGTATCCTATGGGCTGCCCAGACGATCAGCGATCCTCCGAGCAGCCCTCCCCCGCTCGCTGCTGCCGCGTAGAATAGCGGCGGCAGCGAGTGGGGAACGAGGAGCAAACGAGCGCTGAGAGCGGTCGTTTGCTCCTCTTAACGACCGGTGGAATAGGGGCATTAGGCCACAATTGCAGATAGAAAAAAGGATCAATGTATTTGAATGGCCCCATTCACACATCCGTAGTTGTGAACAGGGCTGTGATCGGACCCGCAAAAAAAAATATATATATATTTTCGCGGGCGGACATATACGCAGTGTGAACATAGCCTTAGGGTATGTGCACACTGATTGTGACGGAAACTCTGTTGCGGAATTCTCAGCTCACGTGCACGTCTCTGTCCGTGTCATAGACTCCATGCTATGCACGGGCAGATTCTTTCATCAGTCCAAAAATGATCAAGTTCATTCTTTGGACAGAGGGCCGAATCCGCCCTCCCATAGAACGGAGTCTATGACACGGACTGAGACGTGCACGTGAGTTGAGAATTCCGCAACGGAGTTTCTGTTAAAATTACTCAATGTGCACATACCCTTACAGTTGAGAGCTAGACAAGGTATATAAAGGTTTGTGGTGTATGAACATAAACAAGACCCTACTCACGGATGCAAATAAAGGATTTGGAAACAGTGAGGAACTGACAATATATTATTAGTTTTCATTTATGCAGCAATTAAAGTGTTTGTCCCACAATTAACACATATCACCTGTCCACAGAATCTGATTGCTGAGGGGTTGGGGGCCTGGGTGTCCCATCACTGCTCATGAGAATTGGGGTAACATTTTAAATTGGGGTCACAGCTTAAATGGATTATCGGTGCATTTCAGCTCCATTCAGAGTCTAGAAAACTAGTGTACGTGCCTTAATAAAGTCTCCCCTATGGGTCTGACAGATATGGTCAGTGCGTCTAACAGTGCATGCTAGACCAGCGTTTTGCTCTTATCAGTTATCCTGTGGCTAGGTGTAAGAGCTAATTGGGAGAAGACCTCTGAAAGCCTTATTTGTATATACCCAGAAAACCTCTTAAGGTTACAAACCCACTTGGCGGGTCTGCAGCGAGTCTCCATGCTGCGTTTTTGCAGCGAGACTCGCTGCAGATCCCGGCCCTATGCTTTTAATGGCAGACAAACACGCAGCAGGGATGTACATCCCTGCTGCGAGTTTGTCTGCAGCCCACCCCATTAACCCCCCGGCCGCCGGAGCTGATACTTCGCCTGATCCCGGCTCCAGCGGTTCCCGATGTCTTCAGCAAGCCGGAGCGGGGACCAGGTGAAGTATATGCTCCAGCCAGCCGCCCGCAGCCCCGGCTGCCCGATCGCCCCCCCCCCCCGCAGCCCCGGCCGCCCGATCGCCCCCCCCCCCCCCGCAGCCCCGGCCGCCCGATCGCCCCCCAGCAGCCCCGGCCACCCGATCGCCCCCCCGCAGCACCGATCGCACGCCCCCCCGCAGCACCGATCGCTTACACGCCCCCGCAGCCCCGGCCGCTCGATCAGCGGTGCTGCGGGGGGGCGTGCGATCGGTGCTGCGGGGGGGGGGGGGGGCGATCGGGCGGCCGGGGCTGCGGGGGGGCGATCGGGCGGCCAGGGCTGCGGGGGGGGCTGCGGGGGGGCGATCGGGCGGCCGGGGCTGCGGGGGGGGCGGCCGGGGCTGCGGGGGGGCGATCGGGCGGCCGGGGCTGCGGGGGGGGGGGGGGGGGCGGCCGGGGCTGCGGGGGGGCGACCGGCCGGACTATCGCGCGGACGACTGTCTACACGGAACGATCGGCGAATTTTTCGCGATCGACGAACAACGATTTATAAACATGTTAAAAGATCAAAATGAACGATTTATCGATCGTTCGCCGCGTTTACATGTACGATTATCGTTCGAATTTGATCGTTATCGCGAAAATTCGCCCGATAATCATTTCGTGTAAATGTACCATTAGGGTCCATTTACACAGAAAGATTATCTGCCAAAGCCAGGAGTGGATTTGAAAATAGGAGAAATCTCAGGCTTTCCTTTATGACCTGATATCTGTTTATAGTCTGTTTCTGGCTTTGGCTTTAAATCTTTGGCAGATAATCTGTCAGATAATCTTTCTGTGTAAATGGACCCTAAGGGTATAAACCCACACACCGTATATGCAGCGTATTTACTGCTGCGATACGCAGCAAACTCGCAGCAGATTAGATCTAAATAACTAAACACAGCATCAAATCTGTACCAACTAATCTGCTGCATATTTGTTGCATATCTGCTGCGTATACGGTGTGTGGGTTTGTACCCTAATGGTGCGTTTACACAGGCAGATTTATCTGACAGATTTTTGAAGCCAAAACCAGGAACAGACTATAAACAGAGAGCAGGCCATAAAGGAAAGACTGAGATTTCTCCTTTTTTAAAATCCATTCCTGGCTTTGGCTTCCAAAATTGATCAGATAAATCTCTCTGTGTAAACGCACCATAAAGATGGTCCATTAACAGATGTAACTGAAAACCTCCTTTTTTTCTCATTTTTCATTCTGCATTCTGAGAGCTGCAACTATTGCTGGTATCAAGGTTTTCTAATTGTGGCGATACCTTATATGTATAGTTTTTTCATATGTCACATCTGTATTGTACAGTAGTGGATTATAATAGGGGCGTTTCGGGCGGCAGCCTGGGGCCCTGAGCTCCTGGGGGGGCCATGACCATCCAAAAAGACTCATACTTTTAGTGGTGTATTGTCTCCTGGCTACTGTTCTGCCATGATTTGCAAAAAATCACTGCTTTTTACCGCAATTTTGCACAAATGAGGTGATTATGACATTATCTGTCCTGTACTATGAACGCCAGGCTAGTGCTGCCATAGTTACAGTGGGGTGGGGGGGCCCAGGCTTGGTGAACAGCCCGGGGCTTATGGTATTGTATATTATCACCCCTGGTATTGTATATTATGGTACTTTTACACGGAGCGATAATTCGCCCAATCGCACGATTAACGATTTTGAATTAACAATGTTTTTTTTATAACGATCAGCGTTTAGACGGAATGATACATCGTACGGAAAAATCGTTATGCGATCGTTTTGCGATCGCTTAAGCCTATCTCACACATAGGTGAAATCGTTGAATGACTGTTTACACTGAATGATCTGCAATTTTTTTGCGAACAACCAACGATAATTTGAGAACATGTTGAAAGATCAAAATGAACGATATCTCGCTCGTCGCTCGATCGTTCGCTGCGTTTACACGTACGATTATCGTTCGAACTCGATCGTTATCGTGCAAATTCGAACAATAAATCGTTCCGTGTAAAAGTACCATTACTCCTGTCAGCCTTACACTCACTGGCAGCCAGTTCCATGGAGTGGCAGATGGAGCTCCCTTCTTCTATTTAACCACTTGGACTCTGTTCACATCTGTGTAGTGGTTTCCAGTCATAATGTACTCTGTTGATTTCAATTGGGACTCCTTCTCTCAAATATAATGGAATGAAAGCTTAGGCGGACACACTTTTAGATATTGCCTGTAATTAAAAATAAAATGTGAAATTTCATATGGCATATTAAAAGTTATTAATGTCTCCCCGGCTGTGTCTCTTGATTGCAGCGGGTGTTAGCAGTGAGATATAGATACAGCCCGGTACAGAGCACACAGGCTGCGCGATCCACTCCCCGGCTGCTTGCTAGTTTTGACAGTTTAGCCTTAAAGACTATAATAAAGCCAAAGTTTCGAAATTAGCGAGCGGCTGGGGAGAGGATCGCACTGCTGCCGCACTCTCTCTCCGGCTATATCTCCTGATCACAGCGGGTCTTAGTATTGAGACCCACTACGATCAATATTTATAGATATGCCTGATGCATGTCAAAAATGATTTTTAAATGACAATGACTCTTTAAAGGGTACCTGTTGTTTCACAAAACTTTTGACATATCATAGAGACATGCCAAAAGTTTTGATCTGTCCAGATCTGAGTGTTAGTGCGCTCTTCTCCCGATTGGTATGGGTCTGGACTCTCAGCTTATTTTTGCATTCGCGTTTTTCGTTTTTTCCTTCTTTTTTTTTACACATCAGTACGATTACAACGATATGTAATTTATAAAACTTTTATTTTATCTGACTGCTTTTAAAAAATTAAAACTAAATGTGTTTAAAATTGCTCTATTCCCAGCCTTAAAGGGCTTTTATCCTTTGGTTTATGGGGCTATGTTAGGTGTCATTTTTTGCCATGATGCCATGATCAGTTCTTTCTATTGGTACGTTGCTTGCGAATATGCGACTTTTTGATCGGTTTTTATTACAATTTTTCTGCATTTGATGTGACAAAAAATGCGCAATATTGCACTTTGGCGTTTTTTTACGCTTACACCGTTTACCGTGCGAGATCAGGAATGTGATAATTTAATAGTGTTTTTTACTTTATACTTTAACTTTGAGTCCCCCTGGGGGACTTTCAGTATTACTGCAGTGATCTCCCATAATGATCACTGCAGTATACTTTATACAGCAATGATCGATTCGATCATTGCTGTATTACTCTGGCCTGCAGCAGACCAGACACATCGATTGCCGAGGTAGGATCTGTGTCAGTGCGATGTTTAGCCCCCACTAGACACAAGAGGTAGGGGGAAATCATACATTTAAATGCAGCTGTCAGTTTTGACAGCTGCATTTAAATGTATAATTAGCGGGCACGAGAATCGGACTGCGCCCGCTAATAGCCTACAAACAGCACCCGGGATCGCAGCAGTTCAGAGCGGGGTCGCCACGCATCAGGACGTGCAGTTACAGCTGATGCGGGAAAGGGTTAAGACACTTCCTCTTGTTCCGCATGATAAGTTCAGGTATAAACACCTGACACAGGTATACTTGGTGCTCCAAATTAATAAGTTAGGGCCCTATTACGCCAAAAGATCTTTTTTCAGATTTTTTCAGCCAAAGTCAGGAACGGACTATAAACAGGGAACGGGTCATAAAGATAAGGCTGGGATCTCTCCTTTTTCAAATCCATTCCTGGTTTTGGTTGAAAAAAATCTGTCAGATAATGTCAGACATCTTTTGGTGTAGTAGGGTGGCTACAGTCTGCCGAAGATCAGAAAGGACACATGAAAAAACTTTGTGTTCAAGATAAAAAGCTTCTGTTTAATCAGACTGTAGCACATTGTTATAAGCAAAGATAAGGAAAGAGAAACCATTTCTAAACACACACCTTCTCTAAGGGTCCTATTACACGGGGCGATTTTTTTACGATTAACTACTAACCATAAACGATCGCAAACCAGTGTTTATCGTTAACCTGAAATCGTTCACCACTTTATACAGAACGATGGTCGTTAGATACGATCGTTATTGCGATCGGTTTTATCCTTCTGATCTCAGAAAAACAATGGGCAATGTGCTATTCCACTGAACGATTAGTGAAAAAATGAGGAACTTGAGCGAACAAATGTGGAACTACAGCAAACGATTAGCGAACGATTAACGATAATTTTAGGTTCAACTCTAAATCAAGGATCAACGAACGATTTTTCGATCGTTGCCTGCAATTACACAGAATGATTATCGTTTAAATTCGAACGATATAACGATTTTTCGCACGATAATCGTCCCGTGTAATAAGGCCCTAACAGTAGTTACATAGCCTGGCCCTAGCACTTCACTTTTTGTCACATATACTGGATGAGAAACTGATGTTCTTGGTGTTACATCCAGACATGTTCATGGCTATCTAGAGCAGGGATGGGGAACCTTCGGCCCTCCAGCTGCTGCATAACTATAATTCCCATCATGCCTGGACTTGGCTGTCCAGGCATGATGGGAATTGTTGTTTTGCAAAAGCTGGAGGGACAATGGTTCCCTATGCCTGATCTAGAGAGAGACTTCGAGGGTCATCTGCGTTACTATTGTGCAGACTATCATCACCACAGAGCATTGCATCTACTTGCTGAATATATGTTATTCCTTTATCAGAATTACCTTTTGTTGGCCATAGGATCCACATTTTCCTCTATGCGAGGAAGGAACCTTGAGCTGTGTCATGGCTCTACCCTTCTCATTTTAATTTCTAGTATTATGATCTCAGAATTTTTACATTACTTTGTTAACTTGATGAACTGCAGGAAAATATAAATATAATAAAAAAATAAAATAAAAATTCCCCTTTAAAAATAGAATGACAGGGGGCTGAATGCAGGCAGCTATTCCGGCCCTGACAAAGCAGGTGGAAAATATCCGTCTAGTTCCAATTTCATCCCATTTCCTTGATTGTATGTAGGGTAACAACACACTTTGAATTTAGCAAACAAGATCATTCTCATGTGAAACCCGAATCCTCACCTCTCCGTCATGTGAACTGACACCACCGCACAAAAACCGTATCCATTATATATGACGCTGGGGAATCCCTTGCATGGCTTGATGGCACATGGTATAATCCTGAAAGGCAATACTCCCCTTTCACTGTGCTCAGAGAATTTTTTTTTTCTTAAATAGATCTGAGGAGATGTACATATTGCTTAAAACACGGGAAGACTGGTACAGTATAAAACAGTATAGGAAGATAAATAGGTCTGAGGCCGTTGTCTAATGGCCATTGTTTGACATGGTTTTTGTTGGCAGTGTCAGACAACGGACGCTGTTTTGCATGTTCATCCAGCCAACATTATTTTAAATACCATTAAAATCCATTCGCTGTATAGGTGTGCCTGGAAATCAATTAACCCTTGATTTCCAGGTACACTATGGCCGACATGACAACCACACATCGCTGTTTCCGAACACCGTCCGCAAATAATGGACATGTCAACTATTTGTGTGGCCGCATTGAACAGCGACCGATGTTTGCCTTGATTTTAATGCTGCTCATTATTTTATGGCATGATCTTATCATCGGCTGATCGTTTATTTAGGGCCCGATCTAAAATGATCGGTCCCCCACCGCGCATCGCTACGGTGGAATAGCGGTGCACGGCGGGCGACTGACGATTTGAGAGGCAGCAGCATACATTACCTGCAGGGCTTCTCCTCCGCTCCTCTCGTCTTCCTCCCCGGGTCCCGCGACACAGCAACAACTCCGGAGCGGCCTGACTGAGCAGTCAGACCACTCAGCCAATCACAGGCCAGGACCGCAGCGGCCAGTGATTGGCTGAGCGGTCTGACATCTCAGTCAGGCCGCTCCGGAGCTGCTGATGCTGTGCCGCGGGACCCGGGGAGGAAGACGGAGCGGAGTCCTGCCAGGTAATGTATAGTTACCGATGTCCGAGTTTACATCGTTGATCGGGCCCCCATCAGCCCGTGAAATAGGACCCTAAGGCTATGTTGCCACACAGTATATTTAATGACAAGAACGGCTGTTGTTTGCAATAAAACAACAGCTGTTCTTGTCACAGAAAAATGTGTTGCATTTAAGTCAATGGAAAAAACGGCCATTCTTCACCCAGTGTATTGAACAACGTCTTTTGGTAAGGCCATGGAAATTGACACGTTGGAAATTAAAGTTGACTATGTTCCCCGGGGAGCTGAGGGGGCCAGAGAGCCCCGTCTTTGCTCATATGTGTCCTGCACAATGTGCCTGGCTCAGCGCTGCCCCATAGTACCCCCTTACTGGATGATGACAGCTCTGGTGCAGGGAGGGGAGACAGACCACCGGGATGATGAGTCACATGTCACAACATGTGGTCTCTCTCCCATCCCGCACCAGAGCTTTCCCTGCTTCAGGCTCCCATCCCCGCAACAGCACACCCCGCACCTCTGTATGTTAGACAGCAGGGGGGGGGGGGGGGGGCACGTCACCATTTTTGGTAGGAAAAGAAGACTGCATGCTTTAGTAATTCTATATGTGCATTTCCCATAATTAGTGTATATTGAGAAGTTGTGTAACTTTTGTTAGGCTGTAGGAGAAGTCCAATGAAAAATTTTATTAAAGTATTATATTGCCCCCCAAAAGTTATACAAATCCCCAATATACACTTATTATGGGAAATGCTTATAAAGTGCTTTTTTCTCTGCACTTACTACTGCATCAAGGCTTCACTTCCTGGATAACATGGTGATGTCACTTCCTGGATAACATGGTGATGTCACTTCCTGGATAACATGGTGATGTCACTTCCTGGACTGGACTGCCGCGATCCCAACTATCTGCAGCACAGGACCGCGGCTATTAGCGGGAGCGGTCCGATCGCCGCTCCGGCTAATTAACACCGTTGGATGCAGCTGTCAAACATGACAGCTGCATCTAACAGTATTAAATGCAGCCCATCCCTAGTGTCTAGTGTCCCCTAGTGTCTAGTGTCTAGAATCCCCCTCCCGCCGCGATGCAATCCCGGAGGGGGATTCCCTTCAGCTTACCGGGCCGGGCCTCAGGGACGTAATGATGCTGATCCCGGCTCGGTATTCTATTGAATTGGCCTGCAGCAGGCAAAAGCAATAGAGCACTGATCTCATGGATCGGTGCTGTTTTTATACAGCTACACTGATTTCTATGAGAGATCACTGTAGCTGTATTAGAAGTCCCCCAGGGGGACTTCAAATTGAAGTGAAAGAAAGAAAAAAGGGTTTCCATTAATAAAAAAAACTCTCCCCTAATAAAAGTTTGAATCACCCCCCTTTTCCCATTTTAAAAATAAATAAATAAATTAACATGTTTGGTATCACCATAATCGCGTGAACTCGTAATTTATCACATTCCCGATCTCGCACGGTATATGGCATAAGCTATACAAGTATGTAAGTTATATGGCGTAAGCTATAACAGTATGTAAGTTATACAAGTTGCATATCGTTTTAATCGCACCGATGTGAGGAACATATATAACATGTCATTTTTTCCATAGGACAAACAGCGTAAAAACGAAAACCGCCCAAAGAAAAAGAATTGGGTTTATTTTTCAATTTCACCGCGCACATAATTTTTTTTCTGGTTTCGCAGTGTACTTTATGCAAAAATCTGCAAAGTCTGCCTTTGGAAAGTACAATTAGTGACGCAAAAAATAAGGGCTCATGTGGGTTTCTAGGTGAAAAAATGCAACTGCTATGGCCTTTTAAACACAAGGAGGAAAAAACAAAAATTGGCCCCCTCCTTAGTGAATAGAACTGAATTGTAATACTACAAACAACCTGAGGACAGGGGTGGTGCTGTTTTTGCAAGAAAGTAGCTGCGCTTTTTTTCCCCTAATCCTGGAGAACCACAATGGAACATCCACTATTTGACCATGGAGACAAGGCTGCCATGTCCTCAGCTCCAGCTGTCTCATAGACTCGGATAGCACAGCGGGGGACACGTGATCTCCAGGATTTGTAGCAACATTTAGCCATAGGGTTTATTCACATGATGCGGCCATATGACGTTTTTGCAGGAATTCCGTTAGCAGTGACACCACTGCACTGGGCAGCCTGAGCATGGATTAAAACCTATGTAAATTCTATGGTTATAATGATAAACCGATCCCAACCCACCAGGATGAGACCTCCCAGAGATCGGGCACAGGATTATGACAATCCTAGCCGGCAACCTCCATCCAATCAGCAGCGAGCCCGGATTTCCTTCTGATCATTCTATTTACAGACAGTAGGGGGGTATTAAAATAAATCCGGCTATAAGAGGCCAGACCGTAGATGAGTTACTATTCAAACAAACCCCTACGATTACGGAGTGGTCTGTTCCAATGACGACTCTCTCCGCTATGGTTCTAACCATTCAGCCGTAGAGGGGTGTTTATAATGGTACGATCCGCAGAGCCTATAGTTTGTGAAGTGTGTGTGTCCGTGGAAGCCCCTCAGTAGATAGATCACTTGCAGAGTTCTTCCTGGTTGTGCCTATGTGTTATGAAAATATGTAAGGGGGCTCTGTGCGGCTGATCAGGTGAGTGAGTGGCAGAGAGCGCAGCAGCTGAGCCGGCAGGGGCTGTGCCCTCCGTGGGATGTGTGGACGGGGCAAACCGCCATGTCTCTGCGCCCAGTCACCGAGCTGCTGTATGTACTCATCTATTAGCACATAACTGATGCACAATGAACGTGCTGGCACTTGTAGTCCTCTCCTTTTATGCAATGCTAGTGGGCTGGGCATGCTGGGACTTGTGGTTCTCCTGGTGTATATATATACAATCAGCTCTTATAATCCAAAAATAGCAACCATTGCAGTATGGGCATGCTGGGACTTGTAGTTCTCCTGGTATACAATCATCTTCTATAATCCCAGAATAGCCACCATAATCTTTAGTATGGGCATGCTGGGACTTGTAGTTCTCCTGGTGTATATACAATCAGCTCTTATATTTCTAGAATAGCAACCATTGTCTGCAGTATGGGCATGCTGGGATTTGTGGTTCGCCTGGTATACAATCAGCTCTTATATTTCTAGAATAGAAACCATTGTCTGCAGTATGAGCATGCTGGGACTTGTGGTTCTCCTGGTATACAATCAGCTCTTATATTTCTAGAATAGAAACCATTGTCTGCAGTATGGGCATGCTGGGACTTGTAGTTCTCCTGTTATATATACAATCAGCTCTTATATTTCTAGAATAGCAACCATTGTCTGCAGTATGAGCATGATGGGACTTGTGGTTCTCCTGGTGTATACACAATCAGCTCTTATAATCCAAGAATAGCCACCATTGTCTGCAGTATGAGCATGCTGGGACTTGTGGTTCTCCTGGTGTATATACAATCAGCTCTTATAATCCAAGAATAGCCACCATTGTCTGCAGTATGAGCATGCTGGGACTTGTGGTTCCCTTCTTTTCTAGATCCATACATGTAGAGATTGGTGGTGCTCCTTATCCTGGTTATACCCCCTATGTAATAGATCTGTGCTGTCGCTTGTAGTTCTCTTGGCGTTGTATACAATTGGTCCTTATAGTTGAAGAATGGCAGACATTGCCTGGGATATGGGCATGCTGGGACTTGTAGTTGCCTCCCTAGGTAATACCCGCAGGCTGACCATGTGTAGACTTGTAGGTGTCTAATTATTATGGCTGTAGCGATCTATGGGCAGAGCATGCTGGGACTTGTAGTCCTCTCTATTCTTACACACCTCTTTCTGTAATGTAGGTTGATATCACATAATTGTGGCTCCATATGGCGTCAGTACTGGTGTGCCGATGGTTTGGTGGTGTTACCGTGTTTAGCTTTGGCTGTCCAGGCATGATGGGGGTTGTAGTTTTGCTGGAGAGCCAAGGTTCCCTACCCCTGCTCTATATGATACAGGACAGCTCTAATATGAATCTGAATATGAAGTATCCCCCATGTAATAAGAATCCTGGAGCCTCTCTCTGTGATGTGCCATCTCTGTGTTAATCTTACTAGAAATGCATGAATAAATAAACAACTGGGTGTTGCCATATGGGGGCGTGTCCACACACTGTCAGAGACTATCCAATCAAAGCTGACTGCATAGGGACACGCCCCTCTCTGGTAACACAAATCCAAACAGGACATGCCCTGCACATCTGCTGCATATGAACGTACCCAAACGGCCTCTTATTGGCCGGCAGGATCGCTCGTTGTTGATGATCGGCCACTGATCATCTGGAAAATGAGAAAACACTTGTTCATCGGCTGATCACATCTTTGGGCGCACGTTGAAATAGTTGCTAGTCGGCCAAAAATCTTATAGCGTAAACAGGACTGTGCGGCCAACCATGATGAAGGTAATAGAACCTACACAGTCCAACCATCACTTGAGCCCAGTTCATACTTTGCAGATTTCATATGTTTTATAGCTGAATTGTTCCATTGAGCAGGCGTTGTAGAGTATTGCACAGTTTCCTATTCAAGTGAATGGGACAACACTGCGATTGCCTGCAACTAAACTATGAATAGTACAGTATGTGCAAGGGACAGGGTAAACACAGAGGAGGCTGGGGCCCTCACATAAGCAACATGGCCCCTTTATGCAGCTGACCACGAGGGTTGCAGGACCCCCACTCATCTAATATTTATAGGGGGAATATATCTGATGTGGGTTTGAAAGGCCTGTATGGTAGAAACCCCCAATAAATCACCTCATTTACGGACTGCACCCCTCAAGCAATTCATGAAAGGATTTACACACTTTATTAAAGGGAACCAATCACCCAGAAAATCAATGTAAAGACAAGGATATGTGCTGATAGATCACCCAGCACACTTCCCAAATATGCCCCTGTAACCTCTGTGCCCCCCTCAATTAGACAGTAATCTTACTTTGTTCAGGTCACACGCTGTATGTAAATTTTTGCTAAGTAGTCCTGGTGGGCGTATGTAGTCCTGGTGGGCGTATGTAGTCCTGGTGGGCGTATGTAGTCCTGGTGGGCGTATGTAGTCCTGGTGGGCGTATGTAGTCCTGGTGGGCGTATGTAGTCCTGGTGGGCGTATGTAGTCCTGGTGGGCGTATGTAGTCCTGGTGGGCGTATGTAGTCACGGTCCTGGTGGGCGTATGTAGTCACGGTCCGGGGGCGTATCTAGTCACGGTCCGGGGGCGTATGTAGTCACGGTCCGGGGCTGTAATCACGCCCAGAGGGGCGTGATTCGGAGGCTTGCGGTCCAGTGACGTCATCCGGCGGCTTGCGTTCCGCGTCGCGGCCGCGCTGACGTGTTCGGGAACCCGCGCATGCGCAGTACGTCAGCGTCGTCTCCCGCCGTACTGCGCATGCGCGGGTTCCCGAACACGTCGGCGCGGCCGCGACGCGGAACGCAAGCCGCCGGATGACGCCACTGGACCGCAAGCCTCCGAATCACGCCCCTCTGGGCGTGATTACAGCCCCGGACCGTGACTAGATACGCCCCCGGACCGTGACTAGATACGCCCCCGGACCGTGACTACATACGCCCACCAGGACTACATACGCCCACCAGGACTACTTAGCAAAAATTTACATACAGCGCGTGACCTGAACAAAGTAAGATTACTGTCTAATTGAGGGGGGCACAGAGGTTACAGGGGCATATTTGGGAAGTGTGCTGGGTGATCTATCAGCACATATCCTTGTCTTTACATTGATTTTCTGGGTGATTGGTTCCCTTTAACACTTTAGGTGGTTCACAGGAAAGAAAGCAAAGGGTGGATGATACTTAAAGCGAATGTACCATTAGGTACATTTGCTTTAAGTATTGCACATGAATAGAATGGCGCCGGCGTGGGGAAACCCTGTCCCTTTAATGACGCTGCTCTATTGATTCTAATGGAGCCGTGTCATAGAGGGGCGGGGTTTCCTCCACTGGGGGCGGGCCGGCCCACCTCCAAAGCTTAATAGACAATTAATAGACAGTAATAGACAGGCACAGTGTGCGCGGGAACCGGGCCGCAGTTGAAAAAAGGACAGCGTCACTGGCTTCCCCACGCTGGCGACGTTCTATTCATGTGCAAAACCAAAAGCGAATGTACCTAATGATACATTCACTTTAAAGGGGAACTGTCAGAAAGTATGTCCAAACTGATTACATGGCTGCATAGCTATATAAGTAGTGAGACTATCCATACATTTATTGCAGTTTGCAAGTCACCTAGAATGAAAAAAATATACCGCATAATACACACACATACAAAGGCAACCCCCACACCCCCCCAGCCGGAGAAACCCACAACCCCTGTCTCACAACGTCCCAGAGCCAAGACACTATATGTAATCATTAGACAGCTGTAACACCCAGCATTAGCCAATGGATTCTTATATTTTGGATTTTTTTAGGACACATCCTACTCTCATATAAAACCTGGTAAAGGGGAAACAGTTTATTAACCAACTGTATCCAGTGAGAGAGTGAGGGGATGTCTAAGCTTTTCCACTCTATGGGCCAGTTCAAGTGGCAGAATTCTGTGGCGGAACCCCACCTGCTTCAGTGTGACTCTGTTTCTCTATGAGAGGGCTAGCATGCCTCCGCTTTCATCGCTCTCCGCTCAAAGAATTGACTTGTCAATTCTTTAAGTGAAGACCTGCAGAGAGCTAAGGTGTGCGAGCCCTCTCATAGAGTCACACTGAAGAAGGTGGGGTTCCACCGCGGAATTCTGCCAGCTTCATGATTGTGAACTGGCCCTATCATGACGGGCACAGAATAGGAGAAAACAGACCGCATGCAAAAAGGACCCAGCCGTGGGGTAGAAGCTATGCTCCACTTCCGTCCAGCAGTCTGCGATACGAGTGGGAATGCCCCCCCCCCCCAACTAGGCAACATAAGCCTTGTCAGATGGTGATGCAACAATCCATAGGCTTGGGCTAGCAGTTTGGGCAGGTCTGCAGCACCCAAGAGCATTTTAAGGTTTGGAGAATTCTGTTGTTAGGGTGAGGGAGCCAAATTGAACTTTAAAGGGATACCGTCATCCTCCCTCCCTTAGGGTATGTTCACACTGAGCAAATATGGCGGAATCCGGCCGTGCTCAGTGTCCTGTAGTGAGTGAATGAGAGGGCGCACGGGCGCGTCCGCTTCCTCCCCTTTCCTCTCCTCTCATGTCACTTCTTTGAGCGGAGAGCCGTGGCAGCGGAGGAACACGCGCTCTCCCATAGATGGACTATGACACTGAGACAGGTGGGATTTGCTCAGTGTGAACATACCCCTACTTTATGTGCGGTTCTCTGCACCATCCACAAGCTCAGGTGCTGCACATTTGATATAAACCTGTATAATTCTTTTCTGTGTCTTCTTTCTGCATTAAAATGACTTCATTTCCTCTGTGGACAGTGCCACCTAGGCGGGGCTTCTCAGCAGCTGTGCCCTCTCCCCAGTGAGGAAGCACCGCCTAGGTGACACTGTCCACAGAGGAAATGAAGTGAGAGTAAAGGGGGGTGACTATCACTTTAACAGCAGGTAATGAAGGTTTGTGGGAAGGTTGTGCAAGGACCTCAGTTGTTTAAAGGGGAGAAACTTGTCAGATAATAGCTGTGATCTAGCTAGCACCACTGCAGCGCTCCTTTATTCAGGTGCTGGTCAAAAGACTGTTCTGTTGTAGTTCCAGTATCTTCTCCTCTTATCTGTATGATTTTTCAGAACTAGATCCAACCAGCATTGTACACGCACAAGTTGGGAAACGATATAGTAATGGAACATTCGGAAAAGCCAAACACTGAATCAAACGCATTGTACATGTCCAAGCTAAGGACAAACCTAGGGCCATTTTTAGTGCCGATTTTTCTGGACCGATTTAAGGCACCATGTCGCTTATGCACAACCCCTGAGACCCCCGCATGTGACCCAATTGTGTGAACTACACCTCTCGAGGAATTTATTTAGGGGTATAGTAAACATTGACGCCCCAAACTACAAATGTTTTGCAGAGCTTAAATTCACTGCAGTATTTTTTCCCTTACTTCTGCAACAAGGGGTGCACACCCGATAAATTTAGGCCTTATTTGAAAATGTGTTTTCTATATTCTTTCTATTTTACATTTACACAATACAAAAACTTAAAGGGGTTATTCCAAGATTTCAATATACCAACCAACCATAGGATTGGTGCTGAGTAGGGATGGTCCGAACTCTCCGAGGTTCGGGTTCGGGCTCGGCATCAGATTCCCGCTGTCTGCCCGCTCCGTGGAGCTGGTGGATACTGCGGGAGGACTGCCTGGAAAACTGGGATACAGCCTATGGCTATGGCTGTATCCCAGTTTTCCAGGCGGTCCTCCGGCTGGATCCGCCCGCTGCACGGAGCGAGCAGACAGCGGGAATCATTACCGAGAGTTCGGGTTCTTACGAACCCGAACCGAACTCGGTTCGGACCATCCCTAGTGCTGAGTGATCACTGGGGGACTGTTGGAACCCCGCCGATCACAAGTATAGGGGTCCTGGGTGCCCTCTGAGTGAAGCGCTGGTTATGTACGCTCAGAGGTCTTACTGGATGATAGCTGATAAGATAGTGGAACATGACGCCCCGGTTATCCTGGGCAGTCCCATAGTGTGTGATACTGCTACTCCATTACCTGAGGGGCATTCAGGACCACCATTTTTGTGATCAGTCAGGGTCACAGCCGTCGGACCCCCACCAGTCATTTAAAATCAATCCTTTGGATATATCATAAATATCTTGGGATAATCCTGTAAAAAATCCTTTGTTTTTGCATCCCAATATTCTGGCAGCTATAACTTTTTGGGTCAGGGTTGTTGTTGTTTTTTTTTTTTGCAGGACGAGCTGTAGTTTCTGGTACCATTTTGGAGTATATATGGCATTTTGATCAGTACTTATTACATTTTATGGGGAGGTAAAAATAGAAATTTCAACCATTCTTTTTTTCTACACTGTGTACACTGCGCGGTTATCTCTATCCTGCCGGTCAGTAAGATTCTGGTGATGCTCAGTTTATACAGTTTGTTTTATGTTTTACTACCTCCAAGCCAATGAAGCGGTGTCAGGGCTTATTTTTGCAGGAGGACCTGCACTTTTTATTGGTAGCAGTCTTGCGGTACATACAATCTTTTGATCATTTTTATTCATTTTTTTTGCTTATTTTTTTTTGGTAATTTTTTTTACAGCGTTCACCAAGCAGGATAAATAACATTACAGTTTTAAAGGATAGATCACTACGATGCTTCGATGACTGGGCCTCACCGCCTTCTGTACCTAGCAAGCTGGAGGTCATGATAAGGGGAAAACCTTTAATACCATTACATGTATAGTACAAAGTGTGAAAGGGTTAATAACTGCTTTATGTCCTCCACACTTCTCATGTCTCAGATCTTACAGTGAAACCTCCTTTCTTCCCATCTGTCTTAGAGATACATCTGTGGTTCATTTTTTTGAGGAACCAGATTTGTTTTCTGATTTTATAAAACCAGACGTGTTAGACATCTTATGACTGAAGCCTTGTCTCCACAGGATGGCCTTTGCCGTGCAGGAGAAGCACTATCCCCCATCTCTGCAAAGTTTCTTCATCTACAACCCCAAGTTTGGTCCTAGAGAAGGAGAGGTAAGTTTATTGTAATCTAGATTGCCTTGTATCTATGGTAACACGTGGTGACAACCAATATGGCTGCCATCGTGGGGAGTCCTGTCTAGATGCCTTTCATTTGGAAGAACATGGCGTGGCAATGTGTTACCACCAGGGGCGGATTAAGGGTACCATAGGCCCCGGGCAGTTTAGAAATTTGTGGGCCCCTGTTAACCACACCCCCTCTAGCCCTGCCCCCACCTCACTAACCACGCCCCAACTAACCCTGTCCGCAGGAGCTATAAAACATGACCTTAGGCTATGTGAACTATAAATGCAGGGCTTTGCTGTGGCCATGTTTAGCATCCCCCTATATAGAATAGTACTCTCTGTGTAGAATTCCTCTATATACAATAGCCCCCTCTGTAGCTTCCCCATGACTGGCTCCCTCTCTGTAGCTTCCCCATGACTGGCTCCCTCTCTGTAGCTTCCCCATGACTGGCTCCCTCTCTGTAGCTTCCCCATGACTGGCTCCCTCTCTGTAGCTTCCCCATGACTGGCTCCCTCTCTGTAGCTTCCCCATGACTGGCTCCCTCTCTGTAGCTTCCCCATGACTGGCTCCCTCTCTGTAGCTTCCCCATGACTGGCCCCCTCTCTAGCGCCACCCCTCTGTAGCAACCCCCATGACTAGCCCCCTCTGTAGCACCCCCCATGAAGAGCCCCCTCTGCTGTGCAGCGTTCATGTGAAAAACAAAATGATAAAAGTAAACTCACCTGTCACATCGCTCCCCAGAAGTGTTTCATTCTCCTGGAGATAAAGAGCTATGTCGTTCTCCTCTTCTGGTCTCCGCTCCTCCGCATCTGTGTGCGTCCAGGAAGTGATGTCACCTGCCAGCGGGGAGAGCTGCACTGGATCCCTGGAAGGACCGCAACGCTGGGCAGAGGTGTGCGGCGGCATTATGATAATGGGGGCAATCTCACTGGGCCCACTGGTGCGATATGCCCCGGGCGGTAGCCCAGATTGCCCTCATTATAATCCGCCTATGGTTACCTTCTGTAGCCTGTGAGCCACGTGCAGCATTGAGTCTTGGTCGGGAGCCATATTTAGTTAAGAAAAGGAAGTGCTAAATATTAGATCTACATATGCGAGTCATGAAACTGCAAACATAAATACAATATGACTCACTGGTACTATACTACATTATACCAACCATGTCGGCACTGCTACATGGTTAGGATGTGTCTACAATGTGGGTGTTGTATTGTAACCAGTGCTTATGGCCATAATTCGGGCATAGGGGTCACAACATACAAGTCATTGCTTGGGGGCCCCAATGTTTCAGGATCACCTATTTATTTGTGGGTGAATTCACTGGGGAATTAAGCTGGGACCTGCATCTTTGCTGGGCTATACTGGATGATTACTGGGGGATTCAGGATCTAGACCCACCATGATCATTGAAGGGGAGAGGGAACTGGAAGAAGCCCGACCTCAGTGACACTGTCATCCTGGCGGCTCCACTAAATAAAATGCTTTTTCACCTAAAAGATGACACACACCACTAATAGTTATATCTGCAATGTGCAGCAGCTGCTATTGCACGGGGGAAGACACAGGAGACAGTATCACAAGATCCTCGAGCCATGTAAATAGGCGCAAATCTTGTAGCTCGCCCATCTACAGCATGACCTGGGCTATGTATTGAAGTGTCACTGTCGTTATAACTTTCAAAATCTAAATCAACAGTAAAATGTGAAATAAAGCAAGTTTGCAATATACATTTATATTTTTTTTATGTTATCTTGCTGTACAACAAAGCTGTACTTACCAGAAATCCAGGTCCAGTCTCTAGAAGGCAGATTTTCTGACTTGTGCTGGTTTAAAAAGACAGACTAAACACAGGAATTCTGGCCAGTACAGAGAGTCACGGCTCATTGTTTCCATCAGTCACATGACTGTCTTCTCTCTGTGAGCGCTCAGATGGCCAGGGATACACAGGATTTCCTGTTTTCTGACTGTTTCCTGTTTTTTGAGGAAAAAAAGAGTTAGAAAACAGGAAGTGCCGTGTTTTCCATGATAACTACAAAAAAAAAAAGAATGTAAATTGCAAACTTGCTTTATGTTACATCTATTGTTGATTAAGATTTTGAAAGTTATAATGACAGTGACACTTTTAAGACTTTCCCATCTGCAGAGGTGGCGGTGGGCATGACACAGCTGTCACCTACCTATCCCCCAGTGTTTTAATATATGAATACATTTCTTTCCCTTCCTAAAAAATGTGCAGTATGGGTAATTGTACAATAAAGTATTTGCTTTCTGTTCCTGTTTTCTATTAAAGTCCCTTTACTTTTGTAAGTTGATAATTAAAAAACAAAACTGTGAAAAGTGATGGATGCTTGTTAAGGGGCTACATTGCAGATTTTCCTATGAAAACCCTTCCTGTCAGTCAAGGCCGACTGACCACCCTGATGACTCGGAGCCCTGTTGCCAGCTGTAATCACATCTATGACTATGAGGGAATCATAAGTCAGTGTGATAACAGAGCCTGTCAGTGTTTCATGCAGCCTTTGGTTTGGCTAGCATCACCTTAGTGATAGATTCCCTTTAGGGTTGAGCAGAATTCGAGCATGCTCAGGTTTGTCCAAACCCAATCGGTACAGCATTTGATTAGCGGTGGCTGCTGAAGTTCTGGAAAACATGGATACAGCCTATGACATATGGCTGTATCTATGTTTTCTAGGCAGTCTCGAGGGTGCATCCAAGTAGCTATGCACGTCAGATGGTATTTAAACATCTTTAAAAGACAACAATCGGAAAATGATTGTTTTTTGGGCTGATCTAGTCTTTATTACATGGATTAATAGTTTGGCGAATCAGCCTGTTGGGGCAGATTATCACCCTGTGTAATAGGGCCCTAAGGGTAGCATAAACTAGTGACAGAGAAGCTGAACAGAATAATGCATCACTTACATTGTTCTGTGCAGCTGATTTAGAGAGATCCTCCTTAATAATGTGGACAATAACTAGTCCTCTCCATTATCTGTGTGAGCTCAGTAGTCCTGGATATCCATGAGCACCAGCAAACTCCCCCCTCCAGCTGCTGATTGGCAGTTATATATCCATGCTGTCTATAGGCGGCAACTGTCAATCAGCAGCTGGAGGGTGGGGGGATGTTTGGCAAGAATCCTATTCTCCTGCATATTAGGAGAACGGCTGAACAATGTAAGTATTACACTGATCTGTTCAACAATTCTGTCACATTTATGATGCCCTCATTTGAGGCAACATAAACCTAGTGACAGATTCCCTTTAAGCATTTATCAGGATGTTCCTTAGCACAGTGAGTGCTATACTGTCCATTAATAGGTTGTTCACACTCTCATTAGTGTTGAAAAATATTCATGTAAAAAAAAAAACTGTATATAGTTAAAGCCAGGCCACATGTTTTACACTTTGTATATGTTAATACAGTTCAAGCTTACAAAATGCTTTTGGCTAGATCACCCTTCACATTGTTGCCTTGACAAACTTATTCAGATACAAAAGAAGAATACTTGTGTATACAACGGGGGAAACCTTGTGAGTTTAATATGAGCTGGATAACAGAATCATCTGTCAGCAAGCAGGAAGTCATGTAATTTGATTTACTGATCATAGTCACTGTGGACGGATTCATTACAGAATTACATAAGACTTTGATGCTTGGGTTCTGTGATGAAATTCAGGATCTGATGCGACTGTGTGGGGGAACTCCAGAGAAATAAAAACTGTTTTCTAATCAGCTGGTGACAGAAAGTTATACAGATTTGTAAATTACTTTTGTTTAAAAATCTTCTAGTACATATCAGCTGCTGGATGTCCTGCAGGAAGTGGTGAATTATTTTCAGTCTGACACAGTGCTCTCTGCTGCCACCTCTGTCCCTGACAGGAACAGTCCGGAGCTGTAGCAAATCCCATAGAAAACCTCTTTCTCTTTTGACCATTCTTGTCACGGACAGAGGCAGCAGGGAGCACTGTGTAGTACTTAAAAAAATGTACCACTTCCTGCAGGGCATACAGCAGCTGATAAGTACTGGAAGACTTAAGACAAATAGAAGTAGTTCTTAAAAAATAAACAAATCTGTTACCAGGTGATTGAAACCATTTTTCTTCTCTGGAGCACCCCTTTATAAATTCTAATAATTTTATGTCCGCAGCTCCTATGCAGACTAAAAAAATGTAACTGTTTTTTTTTTTTATTATTTCACTTTATGCTAAAAAACATTTAAGTTAGCCAGACGTAGGAAACAGGTGGAAGGGAATGTATCTGTGGTATCAGACTACAAAGGATTTGTTTGTAGTCTGTTACCATGGAAACACATTTATATTAGCGCTGTAGATCTAAAGAGTGGATGCCTTTTCAGTTACTAAAATTTTTACATCTTTTGACCTTTTTTTGTATACCCTATGTGGCCATATTAACCTTTTTTGCTTTTATATTTTCTTAATGCAGGAAGAAAAAAAGATTCTTTTTTACCATCCCAATGAAATTGAGAAAAATGAAAAAATTAAAAATGTCGGCTTATGTGAAGCAATAGTACAGTTTACTAGGTAACAGAGCAAATCCATTATTTTTCATAATCCAAATGGGTGTGGTCATAGAGGCGGCCATGATGGGCATAGATTGTAGGGGCGATCTGTATCATACATGTAATGCCAGTGGGCATCACTGGATATTATTATCCTTGGGTACAGCATGTCACTAGTTTTTAGGAAGAATGGTTCAGTAATCCATGATAAATTTTCTATATTGTGTTGTCCTTAGGACGTTTAACCCAACAAAGCCAGCACAGTCATTACACACACAGAAGAACAGACAGTTCTTTCATGAGCCTGAAGATGGGTTTTGGATGGTTATGGTAAGACTAACCCTTTTTTTTTTTTTTTTTTTTTTTTTTTTAATTTATATTTGTATCCATACAAAACTCAAGAAGTTGCAGCCTTGTAGTTCCCAATACTGACATTGGTGGCAGCAGAGAGTCCTTTTATTGTATTTCATTTCAGAATATTAACTTAGTGGCCCAGATCTATCAATCCAGACATATTGTTGTCTCCAACAGAGGGCAACCAGTTCCAGCTCAGCCTTCATTTCTCATAAAGGACTGTCATAGGTTGTAAAAAAATATGTCCCAGTTTTCTCTTGGAGAGATGATACATCTGGGCCAATGTGCCCAACGCCAGTGAGAAGAAGCTGCTTTTAGTGCACCCATTTTTAGCAAGTATTGTTCTGCTACCTGTGTACAAAAGGATCCAGCGGGTGGGACTGAGCACGTGTGACCACTGTCACTAGACATATTAGGTGGACATCTTGGGGAATCCATAGTTTTGGATCGTAATAATTTAGTTATAGCATCTCAGTATTTCTTCTTATGCTGGTAGTGTGTGCCAGCACGGACAACTATCTTATGCCTATGGGCAGCTATTTGGTGTTTAGTAAATGTGATGGATGGGATAAAAGGTTGATTCACAGATAACATGTACCAGCATGATGGGTGTTGTATAATTCTGTATTCTGGTTTATACTTATCATACATATTCCAAGATTTGTTTAGGTGTTTACAGCACTGAGATCTTGGCAGATGAATGATAGCCATTAGGAGTGGAATCTCCAGGGAGGAATATAAAATCACCACTATGTTCCTTTCCAGTTGCACATCACATGACTGCGGACTAGGCAGCACTTCACACTGCTTAACTATTGCTGTTATTAGGGCAGATTATGTAAAGGATTGTTTTCCTTTTTTTTAGCATTGATAAATGTTTTGCATAAAGATGGACAGAAAATGTTCCAATTCCCCATTCCCAAAAGTATTTTTTTTACTGAAAAAAAAATGTATTTCTTAACTATTACTTTTTTTTAGGTGGTAAAAAATCCAGTTATAGAAAAACATAAAGATGGCAAAGCTGTATTAGAATATCAAGAAGATGAGTTACAGGTAGGTATAGTATAGTTACCTTTCTGAGTGTGTTTTTATGTATATACATATATATATATGATCTTGTCGCATGGTGATGAATCATTGACTTCTGGAGAGTGTTGTGGGCATGCTCTATGACCTGTGTGGAGGTCATTATGCAGTGAGAGGAAGAGGGGGCTGTGACTATGAACTATTGTGTATAGTGTTATCTGCCTTCAGCTATATATCTAATGTTCTATTTCACTGTAAACCTGCCTTGATAGTGAGGAAACATTGCTTAGCATGAGAGATTCAGAAGTGCAGGTATATGAGAATGTACATCACAAGGAATCTTACTTACAGACTTCATCCTACATCATACATTATATTTTATTATTTTTGTATGATTACACAGTGAAATACATAAATAATGAAGAATCAGTCAAGTTTCATTAACGTTAAAATAAGGGGATGTTAATCCAGAGACATACCTTTATAGACCTCTTTTAACTTTTTTTTTTTTTTTTTTTAATATACTTAAGGACAAGGTGTTTTCCTCAGTCTTGAAGCAATGCTACAAAATGTATAAGGTAAGTAGTCTACACACAGCTTCATCCATTATATAGTTCCCTATAATTCTGTGGCTTGTATTTATATGTTGGATCTACTAGCTACCTCTCTATCTAATATAATTATCTAGCAGGGAGAAAGTAAAGGGCTACAGTAATTTTTTATCTCCGGTTTTCTCAGGCAAATACTCGGGGCCCATAAACTAGACGTGCCTATAAGATTCCAGTTAGAGCATCTTTATAGAATACACAGGGTCTGTGCTTAAAGGAAAAGTCTGGCGAAAATTTTTATTAAAGTATTGTATTGTCCCCCAAAAGTTATACAAATCACCAATATACACTTATTATGGGAAATGCACATAAAGTGTTTTTTTCCCTGCACTTACTACTGCATCAAGGCTTCTTTTCCTGCATAAAATGGTGATGTCATGACCCGACTCCCAGAGCTGTGCGGGCTGTGGCTGCTGGAGAGGATGATGGCAGAGGGATACTCAGTGTCCCTCCAGTGCCCTGTGTCCCTCAGTGTCCCCCTGCCATCCTCCTCCAGCAGCCACCGCCCACACAGCTCTGGGAGCCGGGTTGTGACATCACCATGTTATCCAGGAAGTGACATCACCATGTTATCCAGGAAGTGACATCACCATGTTATCCAGGAAGTGACGTCACCATGTTATCCAGGAAGTGACGTCACCATGTTATCCAGGAAGTGACGTCACCATGTTATCCAGGAAGTGACGTCACCATGTTATCCAGGAAGTGACGTCACCATGTTATCCAGGAAGTGAAGCCTTGATGCATTAGTAAGTGCAGGGAAAAAAGCACTTTATGAGCATTTCCCGTAATAAGTGTATATTGGTGATTTGTATAACTTTTGGGGGGCAATACAAAACTTTCATAAACATTTTTAGCGGACTTCTCCTTTAAAGCGGTTTCCAGGAAAAATTAACTTTTCCCCTATTCACATGATATGGCAAAAGTAAGAGATCACGGAGGATCCATCCTCTGTACCGCCCACCGATAATCATATCGGGCCCCAGGTACTGGATTATAAATAAAGCCGCTGGTATGGCACGTGACCCATGGCTCTATTCATTCCTATGGAGCGACTGAAAGAGCGGAGCACGTCAGAAGAACGATGTACTCTGCTCTTTTTGTCGGCTCCATAGGATTGAATAGAGCCGCGGGTCACATGCCCAAACCAAGCTCTATTCATTACATAGAAGCCAGGGCCCGATACGAAGAACGGTGGGAGTTCAGAGGACGGAGCAACCGCGATCTCCTACTTTCCCACGATCCTGTGGATAGGGGAAAGTTAATTTTTCCTGAAACTCCTCTTTAACAGTCCATATAGTACACATGCCAGTGCTTGTCTAGATTGCTTTCACTTTATGCTTATTTGGGAATTTGTTAATTGGTCAGATTATCCCTTTAATTCCTATTCTAGTATGTAATAATAGAGTTTATACAGAGAGAGGGAGAATATAGCATAACCTACAAAAATTGTTGCCCTTGCTCCTTGTACCTGGAGGTATAATCATCTGTTTTTTTTTTCCCCCCGTTTTAGCTATTCAATGGCACTTTTAACAAAGCTATGGAAGCTGGTGGAGTTACACAGCTAAAAGACAGGCTGGAGAAATTCTTTATTCGGGTAAATATAATGTAATTTTGTGGTAGTAGGTCAGTAAATCCATGCAGGAATGACACTGACTGTATATAAACCTACAGTTGTCCTAACTCAGAAGGGTTTTTGGGACAACTTTTCAAAGACTTTTGCTGGGTTCACAGTGCATTTCACGTGTACATCAGTCAAGGGCATACCCCTAATGGGGCCCATTCAATTCAATGGTTGGCAAATAGTCAGCTAGTGAATATGTTCATTTCATGAATGTACAGATACAGTGTGAACCCAGCCAAAGTATATAAGTATATGGGTCAACAGTGTGCACGCCCAGCCGCTGCTCTATTCACTTGCTGTGGGACTTGTGAAGATGGCTGAGCGCTGAGCTTGTCTCATACAGAGTGAATGGAGTCACGGTGTACTATACCTGCTGAGTAACAAACACAGAATATGAGATGCTGACCTCTGTATTCTTTGGCTGAATTGTGCCTGCCTTCTTCTCTCCACAGTATTTACAGACATTGCACTTACAGTCATGTGACCTGCTCGACGTGTTTAGCGGCATCAGTTTTTTTCCGTTAGATAAGATGACGTACCTGAAAATTCAGTCGTTCATTAACCGAGTGGAGGAAAGCCTTAGTGTTGTGAAGTATACGGCCTTCTTGTACAATGACCAGCTCATCTGGTAGGTGTCTGATACCATGTTTACCACCACCTGTTGCATATAGCTCTCATAATATGTGGATTTGGGCTTGGAAAAACATTATCTTTTGGATTTTGCATTGATTCTGTATTACTGTACAGAGCTGCATTTACAATTTGGCAGGCTTCACAGCTGAAATCTTCCCAGCATTTCTTAAAGGGGTTTTGTAGGCAAAATAGACTGGCTTGGTGCTGACACCCAGCACCACCACCAGTCACATAACACAATGAATGGGGCTGGAAGCAGTTTGTCTTTGTGAACTGTGTAACTGCAGCTCAGCTCCTGGTCAAGTGAACATCTGGCCACTACACAGTGCATGGAGACATCTGCTTTAGACCCCATTTACTGTGTAGTGCGGGCACCAAACAACTGATTGACAGAGGTGCTGGGTGTCTACACTCCATTGATCAGTGACTCATGAAATATTTTGCCTGGAAAATCCCTTTAAGCTAGGCATGCCTGTTAAAGTGTCACTGTTAAAAAAAAAAAAAAAACAATCTCCTGCGAGAAGGCATGAATCATGGTTTATCTGGCATGAGGAGAGGCCATGCCTCCTCCCCGTCTTGCCACATCCCCTGCCCACCCATCTTGCGACATTCCCCCCCCCCCTCCCCCCTATTTCTCAGGCATCATCCAGTGTGCGGAGTAGCTTTAAGTAGGAGATGCTGAGCCAGAACAGGTGGGACAGGTTTTGGGTGCACTCACAGCCACTAAAGCCACGCTCTCCTAAGGGCCATGGCAGAAACGTCCGTAAAGGAGAGTGGCCAGGCAGAGGGTCACATACCTAGCAGGCACTTGATGGTTCCCCTTTAGGTAAAGGTTGTTATTGCAGTGGAGCCAGTAGGGGGAGCAAGTTGATCACATTAGAGAAGTCTCCCGCTTAGTGAAGGGCCTCTCATGGTCACCATCTCTAATATAACTTCACAGCGGTAGGTCGGCATATATAGCACCACCTGCGGCTGATCAAAATAGAAATAACAGCCTGTTTGTACCCATCTCATCTACATGGGTCATGTGTCCCATTTCTGCAAAGGGATAAAATGTAGTAATAATTTATGGCTGGGTGTAAATTGGTGTGAAAGGAGAGAGCGGAGGAGATGTGTCTCTTATCGGCTTCTAGTATTGTATCTTGTTTGCTGAGTGGCTGGGTGCATCTGTCAGCCTCACCCTCCAAGACCAATATATTACAGCTCATTAATAGTACAGGGATGGGTGTAGGTTACGGATGGCGTCTGCAGGATGACATCATTGTAGGCTAAACTAAAGGGGTTCGGTCACTGTGAAGACGCATTCATCATGGCCATACAGCTTGGTAATAGCAGATCCTCTATTTATGTGCTGCTGGCCTCAGGACCTGCTTGTGAAAGCAGAAAAGCAGTCTCCTTGTATAAACCCCAGGCAGGAGGGGGGTTCTGCTTAGGACATAAAGTACAAATTACTCCTTACCAGGACACTTTTCACATTAGACTAGAGAGAATAATTATCTTAAAGTGTCAATGCTAACATTTGACATATGTAGAGTTTTTATCGGTTAGGTTCTGGGCGTTCAGAGAAGCACTTGGTAAAGTGCTTCTCTCTCCATCTCACTTATTGCTGAACAGGACAGACCCAGAAGAGCTCTATATGGAGCTTGTCCTGTCCTGAAAACTCCTGCCACCTCAATCTGGCAATTGGTGGGAGTTTGAACACCCCGACCATAACCAAAACTTTTAACATGTTTCTTTGATATGCGACAGACAATTTAATGTGTAACAGATACCTGACTGTAACATTAGGAGTGATTTTATAACAACATATATAGCTATAGGTAATATACATAATTTTCAGAGAATTGATGCTTCACTTATTCCCTTAAAATCCTATCAGCATTTCAATGACTATAAATAAACTTCCATATTCAAAATTAATAAGATCCCTGAGGAAGTCGGCCTTTGATTAATAATACGCGTTGGGCAGGGAGCAGTACGGGTCTCTATCCAGTGCACCTATGACATTAAGACTTTTTTTTTAAATATACAGTGTAAAGCATGTGGCAATGTCAAGTGGTTATAACAGCCCTATCCATGTTACGAACAATGCTGAGTGTAAGGGTCTGTTCATGTTCCCTGATGATGGTGCTGATATTATTCAGCATCCACATTAGATCCTGCACTAGGCAGGGCACAGTGGATCAGTTTTGCAGAGAGTGTTCCTTTAAATTGTTAATAGATGTGATTTTTATTTTATTTTTTTATTGTTAACTTCCTTTTGATCCCCTTTGCTGCACTGATGTGAATGTAAAATATCCATACCATCCTTTTTTTCTTTTATGGTGGGAAAATATTAGGGAAACAAGTCCTTGTGTTCCTGTCAGTCAAAGCTGTCATCGCCACCCTCCTAGCTCTGCCATTCCCTGTTAACACTCGGCACTGGGGCTCTGTCAGGCTCTGGTTTCAGATGGTAGATCTCCTGCTCAGATTTCTGCACATACTATAGTGTGTCTCATTTACATGCTGTATCGGGATATAAATAAAGCTGCAAGCCGGTGGCCTTGTTTGAGAGGCGTTAGAATAACTAATAAAACTTGCATCATCTGAGAATCTTCCCTTCACAACAGTTTCTAGAGCTGTTATGTTTGTTAAAGGGTTTGTTTATTTTATTTCACTCTCATAGGGATTTGTGGGTTAATAGAGGGTAGCCCTCTCTTCAGGATCTTCATCCTTTGGCCATAGTAAACAGTGGCGACAAAGAGTGTCTCTTCCATTGGAGGACCTGTCCTGTCCTGACCTCTTATTGATCTTGAATGGGCACCATGCAATACTCCATGTCCCCTGTGGGGGTGCTATAGAGAAACTAAACACTTATTGTGTGTCTCCTACCTTTTGGTCTCCATTACCTTATCACCACTGTGAAATGATTTCGGGGAAAAACATCTAAAGAAAATTAAAATTCAGCGCATGTTGGTGTAGCCCTTTAAACCAACGTAGAATCTTCTCACCTAAAGATTATATGTGACGGGACTGTGCTCTTTCTGACAGGAGTGGATTGGAACAAGAAGATATGCAAATATTGTACAAATACCTCACTACATCACTCTTCCCAAGACACACAGAGCCTGAGGTAAATGCTGGGATCCGATGAAGAGAGTTATAGGAGGAAAACATGTCTGCTTTCTTCCAGAAACAACACCGCGCTTGCTTATGGGTTGTAACTAATACTGTAACATAAGCCTATTCACTTATTGGGGTTGAGCTGCAGTAACAGACACGGCCAATTATCCAGTGTGGTGCTGTTTACTGAAGTAATTAGCCATGTGTTTTTCAATCTTCTTCAGCCTTTTCAGTGTGTTAGGGCCCTATTACACAGGGCAAATATCTGCTGAACAGATGGTAAGCTAGCCCAGTGGTCAGCCTGTCCATCAGCTGACCCACACAACGTCCTGTGTAATGGGGGATGTGCCACTGTCAAATGATAGAATAAAGGATCACATGAGCAATTCGGTGGTTGTTGGTGTGCCCCTGTTTGCACAATGACAAAGCCATGTAATTGGTTCCTTAAACAAGTCGGGCAACAGTGAGCCCATATAATACCACCTAATTCTGATGCCTGATCCCTGTTGATGTAGAAACCTTATCCTAAAGAAGTCGGGCAAAAAAATTTATCAAAGTATTGTATTGCCCCCCAGAAGTTATACAAATCACCAATATACAGTTATTACGGGAAATGCATGAAATAAAGTGTCTTTTCCCTGCACTTACTACTGCATCAAGGCTTCACTTCCTGGATAACATGGTGATGTCACTTCCTGGATAACATGGTGATGTCACTTCCTGGATAACATGGTGATGTCACGACCCGACTCCCAGAGCTGTGTGGGCTGTGGCTGCTGGAGAGGATGATGGCAGGGGGATACTGAGGGACACAGGGCACTGGGGGGACACTAAGCATCTCTCTGCCATCATCCTCTCCAGCAGCCACAGCCCGCACAGCTCTGGGAGTCGGGGTGTGACATCACCATGTTATCCAGGAAGTGACATCACCATGTTATCCAGGAAGTGAAGCCTTGATGCAGTAGTAAGTGTAGGGAAAGAAGCACTTTATAAGCATTTTCCGCATTTCCATATCCTGCAGAGCATACAGCAGCTGATACGTTGTTTTTTTTGGGTTTTTTTTTCCTAATAAAAGTAATTTACAAATCTCTGTAAATTTCTGACACCATTTGATTTAAGTTGATAAATTTTTTCCCCTGTGGAGGACCCCTTTTAAGGCAGCTCGTTTTTTTTTTTTTTTAAGGAGTGTTCTTATAATATAAATACATTCTGTCATTAAAGGGAACCAATCAGCCTAATAGGGCTGATATGGTTCCCTGAACTGCTGTATACAGCGCCTGAAGCAGCCACGTCATGTACCGGCCACGGCTGCAGCAGGGGCTGTATACCCAAAAGAAAGGACTTTAATCCCCCGGGCCCGTGACAGGCAGCGGCAGGGAAGTAGTAATCTGGGCGGCTCCCCGCCTGTATCTAGTCACTGCGCTCTGCCTATCAGCGCGCTCAGAGAGGATGAATGACAGGCAGAGAGGTCCCTTACTGGCCTCTTTTCCTGTCAATCATCCCTTCTAGCTCGCTGACAGGCAGACCGCGGTGACTAGATACAGGCGGGGAGCCGCCCAGATTACTACTTCCCTGCCGCTGCCTGTCACGGGCCCGGGGATTAAAGTCCTTTCTTTTGGGTATACAGCCCCTGCCGCGGCTGCTTCAGGCGCTGTATACAGCAGTTCAGGGAACCATATCAGCCCTGTTGGGCTGATTGGTTCCCTTTTAAAAGGAGCCCCCACAGATCAAGCATGCTGTTTTGTGACACTGGGGGTCTGTACTTTGCCATCCCTTTTTTTTTTTTTTTTTCATTTGGATTATAGAAAATTCCCTTTAAGCATAAAAAGAGCATCCAACAGGAACATGGGATCAAAACCAACATATGATATCCACAATCCATGTGCTTCAGGCAGCTGCAACCCTTAGGGTACAAACACACACACCTTATACGCAACAGATACGCAGCAGATCTGCAGCAGATTTGATGCTGTGTTCAGTTATTTAGATCTAATCTGTTGCGTATTTGCTGCGTATCGCAGCAGTAAATCCGCTGCGTATACGGTGTGTGTGTTTGTACCCTAAGTCATAGGCTGTATGTATGAATAGTAGTGTTACATGGTAGTCACAGCTGTATGATTATTGTGCATTTGTTTTTATAGCTGGCAGGAAGAGATTCTCCTTTGCGCCCTGAAATGCCAGGAAATCTACAGCACTATGGGAGGTACAGTTCTTTTCCTGCCTTCATTTACAACCGCCTGTACCATTTACCTTTTACATTTTACATTTACATTTAATGGGGTAGTCTGTGGCTAGAAAAAAATTATATATAGTGGTGTGAAAATAAGAACCAATTGATTCTCACTTACCAGTAAGCCCCTGCAGCTGCTGCTGTGTTGGCTCATGGTCCCTGCTCATCACTGCTTCATCCTGGTTCCTTTGATGTGTTTTCGTATCCTATCAGCCAATCACTGGCCACAGCTGTGTCCTTCCTTAGTCAGTGACTGGCTAGGTGGGCACATCTCGCGGGGACAACAGGTCTCGGGAACAAGCAAGCAGTGGTGACAAGCGGAGACCAGAAAGTCTCAGGGACTAAACCTGCTCTTTTATAATGTTATTTTGATCATGTAATCCAATGGTCCCTTCCCCTTTTCAAAGTCAGGTGGTGTTGAGCCATATATGACTTTTTGTCTAGTGGTAACTACCATTGATATCAATGTACCAGGTTCTAGTAATGCTGTGACCTCTGTAGTGCACATAAGTACTGTAAGTGTAGCCAACAACAGCTGAAGAGGCACATGGGGGGCTTCCCAAGGTACAGGTTGGGTGCCACTGATGTAATTGCTGAAATTATAGTAAAAATATAGGAAGTATGATGCTATGTATAGGCTTTATCTGTCCCCCTGCTATCTGATGATATGTATAGGCTTTGTTATCTGTCCCCCCGCTATCTGATGATATATATAGGCTTTGTTATCTGTCCTCTGCTATCTGATGATATGTATAGGCTTTATCTGTCCCCTGCTATCTGATGATATCTATAGGCTTTATCTGTCCCCCTGCTATATGTATAGGCTTTGTTATCTGTCCCCCCGCTATCTGATGATATATATAAAGGCTTTGTTATCTGTCCCCTGCTATCTGATGATATCTATAGGCTTTGTTATCTGTCCCCCTGCTATCTGATGATATATATAAAGGCTTTGTTATCTGTCCCCTGCTATCTGATGATATCTATAGGCTTTGTTATCTGTCCCCCTGCTATCTGATGATATCTATAGGCTTTGGTATCTGTCCCCCTGCTATCTGATGATATATATAAAGACTTTATCTGTCCCCCTGCTATCTGATGATATATAAAGGCTTTGTTATCTGTCCCCCTGCTATCTGATGATATATAAAGGCTTTGTTATCTGTCCCCCTGCTATCTGATGATATATAAAGGCTTTGTTATCTGTCCCCCTGCTATCTGATGATATGTATAGGCTTTGTTATCTGTCACCTGCTATCTGATGATATCTATAGGCTTTGTTATCTGTCCCCCTGCTATCTGATGATATATAAAGGCTTTGTTATCTGTCCCCCTGCTATCTGATGATATGTATAGGCTTTGTTATCTGTCCCCTGCTATCTGATGATATATATAAAGGCTTTGGTATCTGTCCCCCTGCTATATGTATAGGCTTTGTTATCTGTCCCCTGCTATCTGATGATATATATAAAGGCTTTGTTATCTGTCCCCCTGCTATCTGATGATATATATAAAGGCTTTGTTATCTGTCCCCCTGCTATCTGATGATATATATAAAGGCTTTGTTATCTGTCCCCCTGCTATCTGATGATATATATAAAGACTTTGTTATCTGTCACCTGCTTTCATTTTCAGGTTCCTTACTGGACCTTTAAACCTCCATGATCCTGAAGCAAAATTTAGATTTCCCAAGATCTTTGTTAATACGGATAAAACGTATGAAGAGCTTCATCTCATTGTTTACAAGGTGACATGTCTTGCTTGATCACGTATTGTAGACAGGGATGCCCTGCAGTGGAGTGTTTCTCCGCCCGGCATGCTGTATAAATATGCCGGGAACGGGGAAGGTGTTTAATTCTCTGCGGCACTGTTATGACAGAGCCATGTGGCTGCTTCATTACAGTGCCATGGAGTTTCCCCTATCCAGGCATGGTATTGATGGGAGCGGGGACACTGTTTGATTCTTCGCACCACTGTAATGACAGAGCCTTGTGGCTGCTTCATTCCAGTGCAGCAGAGATTCAGACACTTTCCCCACTCCGGGCATGATACTGATACGTCATGCCGGGCAGGGAAACACTCCATTACAGGGCTTCCCCCTCTGTAGCTTCTGTGGAATAGGGGAATAAGCCCTTATTGTAGCACAAAAGAATGCATCACATATTGCCTATCTACATGGTGGGAAAATATGATATCCAGTGGAAACAGTAAACCTAACCTGCTGATGTGTCTCTATAGTGCCTGAGATACTGAGGAGGAAGGTATGTTTCTTACCTTCATCCTCAACACCATTTTCATGTACTTTGTACATTTAATCCATGAGCTAATAAGGTAGCTTAGTGAACTCTGGGAATGACTACCAGTGATCCGCCCCAGCTGACCCGTCCATTCTAATAAATATTTCTCTGGCTCTGCAGTGATGAGCGCTGGGGTAACACTACTGTACCCTCCCCAATATTCATTAGAAGGGGCAGGCCGGCCGGGGCAGATTGGTAGTCCCACCCCCAATGCATATGGATTAAACTACAAAGTACACAAAAATGGTTCAGAGGATGAAGGTAAGAAACTTACCTTTACCCTTAGCTCCCTGTGCTCTATAGGGACATGACAGCCGGATAGATACTTTTAATCTGCTGATAGTATCCCTTTAAAGCATACCTGTTTAAAGAGATTTTATAAATGTACATGATTTTGTTAGGATAAAGGTAACCAATAAGCCCAATTGGGCTGATATGGTTCCCAGGAGCACTGTATAAAGCTCCTGCAGCAGCTGCGCCACGTACTGGCCACGGCTGCTGCAGATGCTTTATACTGGAGTAAAATGAGTTTTATTCCCCGGGCGCATGATAGGCAGAGGCGGGGAGGTAGTCATCTGCGCAGCTCCCCGCCAGTGTCTAGTCACCGCTCTCTGCCTGTCAGTGCGCTCGGAGGGGATGAGTGACAGGCAGAGAGGTCCGTTACTGGCCTCTCTGCCTGTCAATCATCCCTCCGAGCCCCGCATCTGCTGCAGGAGCTTTATACAGCGCTCCTGGGAACCATATCAGCCCAATTAACTCTTCAGAATGGTGACAAGGTGATATTTCGGGACCTTTTTACTGTTGTTAAGCTCTTTAGTCTTCTCAATTGGACACAACTATTTTTTATTTTCTATGGGCTGTTTGCTATTAGTACACATACAGGTTTTCCTTGTTCTTACTTCTCTGGCCAGTCCCAAGGGACAGCTGCTCAGTATGGGTGATGAGAGGTAATAGAGAAGACTTGATTTACCTTTCAGGAACAGTGTGGATTTTCTTTAGCAGGCAGACTTGACAGAAAGTTTCTATGAGATTGCTTAATCTCCTGTATTACGTGGATCCAAATCACCATCCAACTCGGGGTCCTTATCCATTCTACCTCTAATGTAACTGCAGATTTCTCTCATATGACCCCAGTAGTGTATGGCATTTTTTAACTGTATGTATGAAACTGTCATTCTGGTTAACCACAGGATTATGGATAAATAGGGGATTGATGGAGTCAGATTCTAGCAATGGAGGACATATGTTCTACAAAGAAAAGGAATCGTTATCAGGATTTTAGATAATGCTTTAAATCAATGATCAGCCAACACTGTTCATGGCGCTGATCGTTGATTTAAAACATGACCTATTACATGAAACGATTCTCTGCTGAAACAGCCAGTAATCTGCCAAGTACGGCTAATGATCGCTTTGTGTAATAGTACCCTAACACTTACTGAGTCCTTACACTTTATACCCTGGGAGAACCTGAGCAGGTTTTCTGCAGGCTGGTCTAGTAGGATAATAAAGCCATGACGTACTATATGTCCTGTAGTTCACCAGAGTCCAAGTGACATTACTGTCTAGACAATGAGCATGAATGAGCTGCCAGAGGAGCCGACTCCTGGGGATCTCCTAAGCTTTTATTTCCTCTTACGATAAATTTAGAAAGTACAACAGAGATTCCCCTGACAGCTTTGTGTGTAATGAAGATGTAATTGTTACGGTGCCTGTAGCGGGATAACAGATGGTTTGTCAGACGTACATAGAGTAATCCCCATGTCTTTTTTTTTTTCCCTCTTTCCAATCTTCAGGCCATGAGTGCCTCCGTCTGTTTCATGATTGATGGTGAGTATGATCCTTCCTATAAATTTCTAGGTATACTCTCTCCTTACACAAGGATTACTTATACGGCTGCCATAGTTTTCTAGGAACTCTGCCAAGATAATGGTCGATATATATTGTGTCTCTGCTCTTCCTGGAAACAAATGCTGGGTTGCTTTTACTAAGGTATTAAGAGGCTGCATCCTCTTGTTGCCCTGCCAAGTCGTAACTCGCACATTGCCAAGCAACATAGGAGATGGTGAAAACAGTAGAGAAATTTTATCAGAGCTGGTGCGAAACGTATTATGTTATGCCAGCAGCATTGGGCTGATCATGGTCCTTTAGTGACTGTATGGGCTGATCATGGTCCTGTAGTGACTGTATGGGCTGATCATGGTCCTATAGTGACTGTATGGGCTGATCATGGTCCTGTAGTGACTGTATGGGCTGATCATGGTACTATAGTGACTGTATGGGCTGATCATGGTCCTATAGTGACTGTATGGGCTGATCATGGTCCTGTAGTGACTGTATGGGCTGATCATGGTCCTGTAGTGACTGTATGGGCTGATCATGGTCCTGTAGTGACTGTATGGGCTGATCATGGTCCTATAGTGACTGTATGGGCTGATCATGGTCCTATAGTGACTGTATGGGCTGATCATGGTCCTATAGTGACTGTATGGGCTGATCATGGTCCTATAGTGACTGTATGGGCTGATCATGGTCCTGTAGTGACTGTATGGGCTGATCATGGTCCTGTAGTGACTCTATGGGCCATTTCCTGAACATACTGTTCTCAAAAGCTTTGTCTAATGCTTGAGTGTTCCACAGAAATAGTATATATTCAGGGAACTATACAAAATGTATCCTCTGTTATGGTCTAATATATTTTTTGCTATAGTTTAATTTCTGGAAAACAGTCTGAAGTACCCCAGTTAGGTTAGCAGAACCTTGCCAATGTGGAGAGCAGTGTCATGGCTTTCTCTACCATGTCTACCATGGGTTGGTCAGACCTGAAGCTCTGAGCTGCAGAGCAAAACCACATGGGGAAAAAGTGACCTATTATTTCATTTTTATTTTTTATCATTTATTATTATTATTATTATTATTATTAATATTTTGTGCGGTTTGCTGCCTCCCTTGAAGTAAATGAGAGCAGGATTTTCTCCACGGCATGGATGTTGATGTAGAAATTGTCATATTTTCCACTTCATAAAGTACAATGTGAACATTACCCTGACAGAGTGGAGCCATACGAGAGCCTCTCAGGGTTTTAATGGGGCTACTTATACTGTTAGATTTCCTTGATCATACCTAGGCCTTTTCTATAGCAAACCTTTGAGGGTTTTCTAGGCTTTAAAACTTATGTCCGCTTTCTTGTAGAAACAGCACCACTTTTGTCCTCAGTTTGGGTGTGGGTTTTGCAGCTCAGTTCCATTGAAGCTAATGGAGCTGAATTGTAATACCACATGCAATCTGAGGATAGTATGAAAGTATCTGTTTTTTTTTGTTTTGGTATTTATTAAGTTAATGAAGGTAATTTTCTTACCTTGATCCTAAAGGCCCTATTCCACGGAACGATTATCGGCCGCTACGGACGATAATCGTCCCGTGGAATAGAGTGCAATGATCAGCCGACATCATTCATGTCGGCTGATCGTTGCAGTTGCTTGTTTTTCAACATGTTGAAAAACAAGCGACTGATATAGCAGCGATCTGCTGCCGTCGCTCCGTTGAATAGGAGCGTCGGCAGCAGAGGCTGCTATATCCTATGGGCTGCCCGGACGATCAGCGATCACCCGGGCAGCCCCCCCGCAGCTCCTCCCGTACTCACCCGCTCGCTGCAGCCACGTGAAATAGCGGCAGCAGCGAGCGGGGAACGAGGAGCAAACGAGCGCTGAGAGCGCTCGTTTGCTCCTCTAGATGTTCCCTATGGAAACATAACAGCAAATTATGGTCTTCTAAACGGCTGTTAGTTCCCCTTTAGACACTCTCACCAATGCAGTTTTGGTGATCTGAAGCACCTTGCTGCTCCATCAGGTGACAACCTGTTCCTCTATATGGAATTCCCATCATGCCTGGGCTTTAGCGTTGGCTGCCCAGGTATGATGGGAATTGTAGTTTTGCAACATCTGGAAGGCTGAAGGTTCCCCATCCCTGCTCTATACACATTTCTAGCATCAGGAGTCTTGTTTTCTCTTGGGCTTTATTCACATTGGTGGCATGATGTCTGATTTTACAGTACTGATTTTTTTTTTTTTTTCTTTCCCCACCTTGTAATGGATTTGTCAAGGTTTTATCATGTATCATTTTTATATTTTTTGCTGGACACTGTTCTGCAGCATACTATGCTAATCTATCTGTCACAAAAAAAGACTTCAGCCCGACCAGAAAAGAGCCAACGCAAGTGTGAATGGAGCCATATCTGCAAAAAAAGTGAAACCTAATGACTTACCGGTCGTAGCTATAAGGCAGTCTAGAAGACATATGGCGTGAAGAGTTTAAGACGGTGCAGAATAGGCCGCATAGCACAGCATTGCCCGCATACCATGTAGCCGCCTACGGTGACACCACTGTTAAACTCTTTGACCCTTGACAGCTCTGTGTGCAAGCTAGTTATATAGCTTGCAGTCCTGCCCTATAATAAGCCTGCAAATACCCCCACTGCTTGTATCCCCTCTCTTCTTACTCCATGTCAGCATGACCACTTGGCTCCAGGTTTCTGCTGAAGGAGCTGCCTCATTCCTGAACAAAACTGTGGTGTAAGTGCTTAGACATGGAATGAGCTTTGAAGCCCCGGACCCTCCTTAAAATGGTTCTGCCATATACCTATAGTATATAGATAGACAGACACATACATATATATATATATATATATATATATATATATATATATATATATATATATATATATATATATATCTATATATATATATATCATTTCAATTCAAAACACGTCCATATTTGTCAATATAAATACGATATGATCAGGCAATGTCGCCATAAAGGAAATTGCGCAACATGCTGCATTATATTGCAACAGTGCCTCAAAGCAAACTTCATGCCCCTGTGTTGAGGGAAACGCATGTCAGCGAAACCAACATTGGAAAGTGCTGGAAGGAAAATGATATCTTTAAAACCCAATAAGAAAAATTATGGAATATGCAATATACAGATATGACCTGAGGGTGGCGCTATATAAATTGTATCACCACAATAAGGAAAACACTATTGGAATGTATTGCCTATAGCTCTGACGTTGATCAGTTTGGTTATTGTTGCCTATGTATCCTTATGGCTGGTGGGGTGGGTGAGGTCCATTATATTAATGGAGAATTTAAAGAGGATATAGCACTAGGAAGACCTCTTCAAATTTATTAATAGACAGTTTAATATGTTTTACATTTGTTTTCTTTCCCTTTTTAGCATCTGTTCAACTAACACCGGATTTCTGTCGAAAACTGGACAGCCTTGTAGGACCTCAGCTTACAGTGTTAGCATCTGACATCTGTGAACAATACAATATCAACAAAAGAACATCTGGGTGTGTATGGAGCCTTGTCTTTAGGTCATTTAGACATTAGTCTGGTGACCTTTATACATGTAAAAGGTGCCATTTTAAAGGGGTTATCCAGCAAAAATCTTTTTCTTTCGAATCAACTGGTGTCAGAGAGTTATATAGATTTGTAATTTACTTCTATGAAAAAATCTCAAGTCTTACTTATCAGCTGCTGTATGTCATGCAGGAAATGTTCTTTTATTTCCAGTCTGACACAGTGCTCTCTGCTGACATCTCTGGCTGAGACAGGAACTGTCCAGAGCAGGAGAGGTTTTCTATGGGTTCCTGTCTCGGCCAGAGATGTCAGCAGAGAGCACTGTGTCTGACTGAAAATAAAAGAACATTTCCTGCCTGACATACAGCAGCTGATAAGTACAGGAAGACTTGAGATTTTTTAATAGAAGTAAATTACAAATCTATATAACTTTCTGATACCAGTTGATTTGAAAGAATTTTTTTTTTTTGCTGGACAACCCCTTTAAGGTCCTATATCTGGTTGGCAGGACTATAATGTTAGGATCATAGGTCCTGGTGCAAAGTTTCAGCTTGGTGCCCTCCCCTTCCCAATATTACTTTCAGCCCCATCTCTGGCTATGTTCCCTTTAATCCTTTGAAACTACCATAGTGATGGGGGCACATAGCGATCTTGGCACCCCAACAATTACTTATAAAACAGCTAGCTATACAGACCTATATAGCATCTATGCAAATAGTATGAAGAGCATACAGGTCTAGAGCAGTAAAGGTTGTCTGCATCCCTGGTGGTCTAGGGCAGTGAAGGGGCTAGTGTCAGCATCCCTGGTAATCTGAGCAATGTCTGTAATTCTAGGGATCCAGACCAGCAAATGGGTTAATATACCTGGAGGTCTAGGAAATGGATGGGGTTAGTGTAAGGATCCCTGGTGGTGGAGCACTGTAGGGACTATAGGCTCTTTGGCGCTAATTATCGATCTGTGTAATAAAGACAGCCAATAATCGTTCATAATAATCAGCTGATCGTTGATTGTTGAAGTTTATTTGAATCTAAAACTCAACGCGCATTGCTACCTGTAAAAGCGAAGCGTGGCCAACGGCTGATGACTGTGCTAAAAAATAATGAAGTTTATACACACCTCTCCACACTCCCCGGTGTTCTCCTCACTTCTGTCTGCAGTCGTCGGTGGAATTTCAGAGCCAGTCTCTGGAGTGACAAGCAGCTCAACCGATCATTGGCCAAGATGAGATCACTGCAGTCAGTGATTGGCTGAGCGGCCTGTCACTCCAGAGACTGGCTCTGAACACTGAGAGCGTGGAGAGGTATGTAAGGGCTGCACGATGTGTGTGTGTGTGTGTATATATATATATGTGTGTGTGTGTGTATATATATATATATATATATATATATAATCCTTGCTGCATAATTATTGAGGCGTGCAATAGGCTCTGTAAACGCCAATCTAGCAGATCAGCACTAGTTTACATTACTGATCGGGCCGTGTAATACGAACCTTTGTGCGGTTTGTGAGGCTTACGAGCCTCTATAGTTTTGTCTTTTCTGGTTTACCAACATACTAAGGGCATGTTCACACTACAGAATAGGCGAAGAATTGCCAGTCAGTTCTTTGGGCAGACTGAGGATTGCACTTCAGAAATCTTGTTAAATCAATGGGACAGGCAGAATTTCAAGCGGAATCTGCATCGCGGATTCTGCTTGAAATTCCTCGCCTATTCTGTAGTGTGAACATACCCAAACTGTCTCGATTGTGAACACACAGATGCCGTTCTTTGCATTTGTGAACATAACGTCTCCTTTTTTTCTGTAGGTCAGAGAAGGAACCTCAGTTCAAGTTTATTTATTTCAACAACATGAACCTAGCAGAGAAAAGTACAATACACCTCAAGAAAACGCCAAGTGTCTCGCTTACCTCTGTACAGCCGGAGCTTATGAAAATTCTTGGAGATATAAATAATGATTTTACAAGGTGAGATTTACAAGGGGAGGTATTCATAGATGGCCTCTGTCAGGATGCAGCTGGCACCCCGGCAGCAGCTGATTGTGACTGACCATGTAATATATGGTCAGCCTCATCCTCCCCGAGCGGTAGCCTCTCTTACATTTCAGGGTTTGGGCCAATAGGACAGGGTGGGCCACTGTAATTCTATATGAAAGATAAGGTTTAGTCTTGTTCAGATAAAGGATTAATGTTGCAAATTTTCGTACCGACAACACATTGCTCATGTATACAAGTAGACAGTATGTTGCCTTCTTGTACATGTCCCTAGTGAGGGATTTGCACTTGTAAGCATCAATTTTCCACAGTCCACTGACCTCAAGTAGTGAGTGGCACTGGGCTAGAATACTTTACCAATCGTTCTGCCCCTTGGAGTACAATCTGTACTGCTCTGTGCCGATAAAGGCCCAATAATAACTGTACACGAGCCCGACCTGCTAGATCGACACTCATTTACTGGGCCCATTACATGGCCCGATAATCGTTTAACAAGGGCTGCAGGGACATCGTTACCAATGTCCTTGCAGCCCTTGATTAACTTTATACATTACCTGTCCGGGCTGCAGAGCTCCTCTTGCGGTCCGCTTCTCCCCAGGTCCCGCGTGCTCCAGCTTCAGAGCGGCCTGTCTCAGTTGACAGGCCGCTCAGCCAATCACTGGCCGCGGCGGTCCCGGCCAGTGATTGGCTGAGTGGCCTGTTAGCTCAGACAGGCCGCTCTGGAGCTGCAGCGCGTGGGACCCGGGGAGAAAACTGCAAGAGGAGCTCTGCAGCCCGGATAGGTAATGTATATTGTCAGCCGCCGGCCGCGCACCGCTATTACACGTAGCGATGTGCGGTCTGCGCCTGACAGCGATCAGCTGATCGTTGTATTTATTACACGGAGCGATAATCGTCCGAATCGGGCCGATTATCGTTCCTTGTAATAGTACCCTATGATGTACCAATGTAGCCCTTATTCACCTCTCATGATCGGCAGGGGTCCCAGCTGTCCTGCATTCACCCACTGCATTCACTCACTGCCTTTTTAACTTTTTTACTTTTTTGAACTTTATTTTCAGAGTTGATGAAGATGAAGAAATTGTAGTAAAAGCCATGAGTGATTACTGGGTTGTAGGGAAGAAGTCTGATCAGCGGGAGCTGTACGTCATCTTAAACCAAAAGAATTCCAATCTAATTGAAGTAAATGGTGAGTATTGGCGTGTTTATAAATCGGGGCGATTCCTTCACCTGTATATCATCCTTTGCATATATACAGTACACACTGGTGCCATGTTTCCCTTACTTGTCTGACCAATCACAGGACAGTACCTACTCATTTTGGCTTTACCATGACAGTGCTAGTAAATGTACCCAGGACTGAGCAGGCCATCACTGTGCTTGGGGGGCATCATTTACAGTACACTGCTATAGATGCCATTTGGAGTTATTGATGCACTGACCTTGCAAGATGCTGTTTCAGATACAGAGTCGGCACAACAAGGAAGAGGTGATGCTAAACACGGAACTGCTGCACCTCCTGAAATCAAGGAAGCCTTGATTTACCTTTCAGGAACAGTGTAGATATTCTGGAGGAGGCTTACTCTCCTCCCCTCTACTGCACAGTGCAATATGTGACCTCCCCCTCCCTCCTGTGTTCTGTATTGATCTACCTGTTACTAGAGACCTAATCATTGTGCTGGGTTTGGGACATACAGCAATCAGCTGTAACATATGTAGAAACATACTGAAGCGATCCTTGGTTGGTGCACTGATAAATGCACACTCATCTGATGTGGACACAACACCATGACGTGCCTTATATCCCTCTACGTACTACTTGGTGTCTGTGTAATGTATAGATACACTACGTTTTCCACATTGAGAGATACTTTACAGCAGCCCACTATTTGGAAATAGTTTTTTGTCAGCCAGACACCTCCTTTAATATGTGTCTGTAAACATTTGCTGTATTCAGCCGATTCTTTCTTGTGTTTACTAAGGTTCTAATATCAGGAATCTGTTCTTGAGCTCTGACTTCCAAATAATTTCAGCTCTCCCAGTTCTGTGTATGCGAGGCACGAGAAGCTCTGCTGGCATTGCACTCCCAGAAGTGGTAGCCCTTCACATAGCTCGGTGCCTCTCCATCAGGTCAGGTTGCCGCTGGGGTGTCGCCTTACCGTTTCATGCTAAACTTTGGAACAGCTCCGAGACGTCATCAATATTCATCCCATCTTTTTTCAGCAGATGGTCTTAATAATTAAAAACCAAGCCCTGTCTTGCACCTTGACATTGAAGGCATAGCTGAATCCAGTAGGTCTCATTACAATGTGCTAATCCCGCAGGGTATAAATGTCATGATTAAAGCCTGAAGTGTCAGTGCAGTCATCACAGGTGCCAGTGTTATTCACAAAGTGTTTTGACAACCGTAATTGTCACTTAGCTGAATGATTGATGTGCAGGAAATAGGCGCTTGCAGTCGCACAAGTATATGTCACAGCCAGGCTGTAATTGCATCTGAACGTATGGATATTAATAGCCAGCTGCTCCCTTGTGGATCCGCTGACTCTACATGGTGCTTATTACACCCAATTACATTTACTTTTGGGTTCCTCTTAGTACAGCAGCATCTTTGTTGTCCCAGATCACTATCTAGCAGTTTGTAATTAACCTGTCATGTACTTATGTGGCCCATAACTCTGTCGTAGGGCCATAAGTCACATAAGTCCAAAGACACCCATATTTTCTGCATACAGTCAGCAGGTGGTTGGAGCCTTCACTTAGTCCTGTGTCTTTGTGCCTAGAGCCATAACTACCCAGGCTCTTCTTATGGCTAAGGGAAGTGCTGAGTAGCTGTCAGTCATTGAGCCCACTGTGCCTGGCTTTGGGGTCCCCAAGGCCAACGGGTAAGCATATATACCCTGCAAGCACATGGTCGGGCACAATTGATACGATAAGATTGCATCAAGCACTTTTCCAGAACATGATGGTCAGCGACAGTCATTGTTACTGAAGCTTTGCCCATGTCACTGGTTTCTGGTAAATTATTAGGGCCCTGTTATGTGGGCCATAGCTACCCCAGAATATGGAAATCCAAAAAGTAACTGCAGCACACAGGACAGCACGCAGTTACTTTTTGGATTTCTATATAGACACCTGGGGATTGGGGTGTGAACCACGGCACCGGGCAAAGCTCTTTCATTGAGTGCTGCGGAATTTGTGTTTTGTACCCCAGAATATGACCACCTCAAAATGTCATGGATGATGGGATGTGGGCCATTTACTTCCCGGATCAAATTCCCACTGAAAGGGGAACTATTAGCAGGTAGACAAATCTAACCAGCTGATAGCTCCCTGTTGTGCACGAGGCACTGAGGATGAAGGTGTGCGGCTATCGTCCCCAGAGCACTGATCTGGCCTGCTCCACTGATAATCATTTGAAGAGGCGCACTTGCTGAGGTAGATCGGCGTTCGGGGGGTGGGTGTAGTTGTTCTTAGCACCTAATGGTCTTACTGGACACAGGACTACACTACAAACAGCACAGGAACGGTGCCGAGGGTGAAGGTTGGAGACATACCATCATCCTCAGCTTCCTGTGCGCAGTAGGGAACTATCAGCAGAATAGATTTGCCTAAGCTGCTGATAGTTCCCTTTTAAAGGGTTTCCAGAACTTTTTAATTGATGACCTGTCCTTGGGAAAGGCTAATAATATCTGATTGGTTAGGGTCCAACATGCTGCACCTCTGCCGATCAGATGCTCGCCAGTGCCCTCTTATACAGTGAAAAGAGATGGAAGCAAATGTCTCCATACATTATGTAGTGGCGATGCTATGTTACTGCAGCACAGCTTCCATTGAGGTAAATGATTTTCTTTCCCAAGATAATAAGAAAGAAAATACTAAAAGGGCAGACTAGATGGACCCAGTGGTCTTTTTCTGACAACAATCTTCTATGTTTCTATGATAACAGAGCTGTGGTGACCAAGCATGGCTCCAGAGCACAATAGAGAAACCATCTATCGGAGTCGCAGGACTCGCATGTGCAGTTAAGAGACAGAAGCAAGGATCCATGTTGGTCCCTCGTTGATCAGATATCGAGCGCCCACCCTGAGGTTAAGCCATCAGTAAAAAAACAAAAAAAACAAAGGACCTTAAAACCCCTTTAGGGTGCGTTCACACCTACAGGATCTGCAGCAGATCTGATGCTGTGTTCAGTTATTTAAATGAAATCTGCTGCAGAAAATCAGCTGCAGATCCTGTAGGTGTGAACGCACCATTAAAGAGACACAGGACAGCATAAACCTACTGACAATCTCAGGGTAATAACAGAGAAGCTGAATAGAATGATGTATCACTTACACAATAAGTAATCTTCTCCATTATGTGCATGAGCCCTGTAGTCCATGATATTCATGAGAAGCAGAAAACTCCGCCCACCAGCTGCTGATTGTCAGTTATCTATCCATGCTGTATATAGGTAGTCACCTGTCAATCAGCAGCTGGAGGGCGGGGGGAGGGATGTGGCAAGAATCCTATTCTCCTGCATATTAGGAGAACGGCTGAACAGAATGATGTAAGTAATACACGATCTGTTCAGCATTTCTGTCACTAGTTTATGCTACCCTCATTTACACCTAGCGACAGATTCCCTTTTAGGTGTTAATAGTACCAGTGTTTCCATATAGTGTAAAGCTACTTTACATGTCTCTAGTTCTTGGTGAATGCTCAGATTTCTGTTGTGTGAGCTTTTACTTTTTAGATCTTAGCCACCGTATAGTAACAAGGAAGAGGTTTATGTTGTTTAGCTGGCATGTATAGTGCTGAATGATTCTTGTCATCAAAGATGCAATTATTCTGAAGACAGCATGCCTGTAGCATGGACTACACAGGGACATGGTGATTACATCACTCTTCACAGTGGGGCTTTAGGAATACTGGGTCAAAGCCATGGGCACCTTGAAATACGATTCATAGATTGCACTAGTGACACAAAGACCTTCCAAACAGAACACTCCCTTTAAATAGGTGTTCCCCAACCTGTGACTCTTAAAGGGGTTGTCCAGCGCTACAAAAACACGGCCACTTTCTTCCAGAGACAGCCCCACTCTTGTCTCCAGCTTGGGCGGGTATTTTGCTGCTCCGTTCCATTGAAATGAATGGAGCTTAATTGCAAACCGCACCTGAACTGGAGACAAGAGTCGTGTTGTCTTTGAAAAAAAGTGGGTATGTTTTTGTAGCACTGGATAACCCCTTTAAGCTGTTGCAAAACTACAATATCCATCATACCAGCAGCTGAAGAGTCACACGTTGGGGAACATTGTTTTCCTGTGACAAATCTAGGAACTTAATAGGTCTTATATCTAATTTTTTTTTTTCATTCTCTTTTACAGATGAGATCAAGAAGCTTTGTGCCACACAATTCAATAACATCTTCTTCCTGGATTAACGGGATCATTAAACATGTCTCTGAGACGGCCTGTGACAGCCATTTTGTTCAGCATGGACAGAGTATCAGTCATATTATTGACTGGAATGACTGTTGTAAGGCAATACTTGCCTTGTAAGACTCTCCTTTCTACCTGTAGACTCAGCGATGAGACCATTTTTAGATTTTAAATATTTATTGGCGCTCTACTTGGAACATCTCCATCCATTTCTGTTACGTTACTATGACTGCAGCCAATAAACCCACTAATTGTTATACTTTTAATGGTCCCGCTTCTACTACTCATTTTCTTGCTTTCTTGTACCTGCCCCCATGGCCTTGATCATGCCCTATACCCAAACAATGATTGATCTATACAACCGAGTCAGTGGCTCAGGGAGAAGCCAATGGGGACTGCCCTGATGACTTGTGGTCCAGGCAGCATGAGAGTAATCATAGGTTCCATCATGTAATCTAGAAATAATGATAACCTGGCCCTTTAGGTAATAAAGCTGGTAAGACTTTGTTCACATGATTTGAAGGGGGGGGGGGCTGCATGCACCATTTTTTCCCAATAAAATGACAGACGCCCCTGTGGAAGCTGACAGACCTTGTAGTATTGGTTTTGTGACAGATACACAAAAAAAACCAACAAAACTTTGTGCCTTTGGGCTGTATTAGACTGCCCGAACACTATAAAAAACCAGCACTGATATGCTAGATTGGTGCTTGTGTACTGAGCCTATTACACAGCTCGACAATTGTGAAGCAAGTGCTAATATATATATATAATATGGGATGGTCCGGACCTGCCGAGGTTCGGGTTCGTATGAACCTGAACGCTCGGCATCAGATTCCCGCTGTCTGCCCTCTCCGTGCAGCGGGTGGATACAGCGGGAGGACCGTCTGGAAAACTGGGATACAGCCTATGGTTATGGCTGTATCCCAGTTTTCCAGGCGGTCCTCGCACTGTATCCCCCCGCTGAGAGAGTTCGGGTTCATAAGTCCCGGACAGCAGGGGTTCATGGTCTTAATTATATGAAGCGATGATCTGCTCAATCGACCTGATTCGGCAGATTATGGGTCCATTTACACAAAAAGATTATCTGACAGATTATCTGCCAAAGATTTGAAGCCAAAGCCAGGAACGGACTATAATCAGGGAACAGGTCATAAAGGAAAACCTGAAATTTCTCCTCTTTTCAAATCCATTCCTGGTTTTGGCTTCAAATCTTTGGCAGATAATCTGTCAGATAATTTTTCTGTGTAAACGGACCCTATCACTCCGTGTAATAAGGCCCTTTCCTTGTGAACAGAAGCCACAATGTAGATGTGAACAGAACCAAATACAAAAAAAAAAAAAAAAAATAGAAACACTTGAAGGTGTTGTCAGCAGTTTTTTTTTTTTTTTTAGGGTGGTAGTAAAACATAACCGTGTACTCGCATGCTGCCAGTCCTGCTGCTCAGGAAGGGTCTGTTCAGCCAATAATTAGTGGCAGTTGTGTGGTTTATTTTGAAAACTTCTTAGGGCCCTTTTTACATGGCCTGATACATGGCCCTGTACAGCTGCAGAGGAGCGCTGATCAGTGAGAATGTTGCTCACTTTTAGTACCTTTGTAAGGGCCCTTTTACACAGAAAGATTATCTGACAAAGATTTGAAGCCAAAACCAGGAATGGATTTGAAAAGAGGAGAAATCTCAGGCTTTCCTTTATGACCTGCTCTCTGTTTACAGTCCATTCCTGGCTTTGGCTTCAAATCTTTGGCAGATAATCTGTCAGATAATCTTTCCGTGTAAAAGGGCCCTAAAACTAGATAAATTGAGTGTCGATTGCACATCCATTCAAATACATTGTCACTGGCTGTACGTCTCCTGTTTAGACAAAACAAGTGTCGTTGGCTGATTGCTGGCACTTTTACACAGGCCGATTATCAGGTTAGGGTCCATGTACACAGAATGATTATCTAACAGATTATCTGCCAAAGATTTGAAGCCAAAGCCAGGAATGGATTTGAAAAGAGGAAAAATCTCAGGCTTTCCTTTATGACCTGATCTCTGTTTATAGTCTGTTCCTGGCTTTGGCTTCAAAGATCTGTCAGATAAATCTCTCTGTGTAAAGGCACCATAACTCAAGATTTTTTTTGGCTAGGGATTGAGCTCACCTGTTAAAGGAATTGTCCTTCATAAACGACTAATCTCTGAATCTGCAGTGGACATAACAGTGTAGTATACTTGCCTGTCCTGCTGTGCCACAGCTGCCTGTTCCTGGACCGCCCACTTTACGCCGCTGTCATCTTTCACAACATCTGCTGACATAAAATTCTCACTGCAAATGGGGGCTCAGTACAGACGGCACTATGCTGTACTTTGCTTAGCGGTCTTTTCCTTTGGGAACCTTGTGTAAGCTGATGTTGTAAAACAGGAGAAGGGACAATGATCAGTAGACGAGCAAGCAAACACACATGCGATCATTCGTGTGGCCCAGCCGCTCAATCAGTCCTGCCACGTTAAGGCATTGCAAGTGTAATCTGTGCTAATTTGTGGCTGTACACGACCCCATATCGGGCCATGTGATTGAGCCCTTAAGAGTTGTGCAAATCCAGGCATACCTCCACTGAAGGCAGGAAAATGGCTGCAACTTCTGCAGAGTCCAAAATACTTCCAAGGAACAGAGAGTTATATTCTTCAAGTGGTTTATTAAAGGGGTACTCTGACACTGATAAAAAAAAAACAATTAATCATAAACATAGTTTACATTTACCATCCCTCCGGATTCTGTCTCAGTTTGAATTTCCTGCTGTTTACAGGTCTCTGAACCTCCAGTTGGTGGCTTCATTTTTTCTTTACTTCCTGGTTTGGGCTTTCCCATGATGCACTGTGTCTCCTGTCATGTCTAACTGGCTAAACAAGCTGAAAGCCATCTAGTCAATCGGAGCTGAGCAACCTTTGTCATCTAACAAAGGGAGGCTGGCCTAACAGGGCTTAGACCCGCCTCCCTCTTGAGGATGTCATTGTCACAAAATGTCTGCCACAGAGCAGCCTGGGGTCAACAGTCATTAGGTAAGAATGAGCTAACTTCACTTCCTGTTGAGGGGGGGGAGACAGGGAAGGGAGGCAGATAGGTGATTGAAGCATATTACAAAGTTATATCACTTTGTAATGTGTTTCAATTACTGGGAAAAAGCTTTTAGCTAGAGTACCCCTTTAAGGACATTTAAGGGAGAACTTACCTCCAGATCTGAACCTGAAGAAGTTCTCTCTCAAAATTTGTTGGGGCACATTCATTAAAACCGGCGTATAAGTCCACCGGTCTTAAATTAGGCCCCACCCCTGTTCGCCCCACTGGATTTACTAAGAGGTGCACGTGCCTGTCGCAGGTTGTGTACAGAGCTCTACACCTGTTCAGGAAGTTATAGATCAGTTTATGGCAAAAGAACGTTTATAGGTAAAATAAAGAATTCCTGATAGATTTGTATCTGTTTTGGCAAGAAATGTACAGACTTTACCTGTGTTCAGACAAAAGAGATTTGTTGCAGACGTTCAATGACTTACATCTGAATGGAGTTGTTTCTCTAGTATGTGTATACATTTCCACAGACACCATTCAGATATTTTTCACAGAGCTGTTTTTGGTAAAATTGCTAGTTACCCTATATACCCTGGAAGTTACACACCGGGGCAGATTGATCAAAACTGGGTAAAAAAAAAAAAAAATCTTGTTTGCCTATAACAAACAATGACCGCTCAGCCTTCATTTTACCAGGGCAATATGAGAAATAAAAGTTGAGCTGTGATTGGTGGAAACAACTGTAATACCGCACACAAACATAGGACAGAGGTGGCGCTGTTTTGTAAGATGTTTTTTTTTCCCTTCTAATCCTGGATAACACCTGTTGTATACATCCAGCAATGCTGGGACCTGTACAGAAACCTTTTTCAGACATCCGGTGTACCTACATGCCAAATTTGGGGTCAAATGCTTTAGGCTTTTGGATGCCTATAGGACAGACTGTGAGCAAGTGCTGTATATTTCCGGTAAGGTCTGATTTTTTTGTGACAATTACTCTGTGTGCATATACCCTACTTGTTGCAAAACTTCAATTTCCATCAAGCCTGGAGAGCCAAATCATTGGATTTGACCATCTAGGGATGTAGGGCCATAGGTTTCCACTGCTTTAAAGGGGTTATCCAGTGCTACAAAAACATGGCCACTTTCCCCCTACTATTGTCACCAGTTTGGGTGGGGTTTTGAAACTCAGTTCCATTGAAGTAAATGGAGTTTAATTGCAAACCGCACCTGAACTGGAGACAACAGTAGGGGGAAAAGTGGCCATGTTTTTGTAGCGCTGGATAACCCCTTTAAATAGAGACATTTGCATAGAACTGCATTAGTTCCCATTCTACAACCCCTAGGTATGGCATCCCACATTTAAAGGATGATCGCACACCTTTTTGTACTTTAGTACGATTAGACATCACATGAAATATACCGTCAAAAATAAAATACATTAATCTTTCAAGTAGATAAAAAAATATGAAATAATTTAACTAAATCTATGTGATTAAAAAAAAAATAAATAAATAAAATCCTGGGTGATATCCTGTAAGAGTGAGGGAGTCTGTCATTTTGTCAGGGGTTGTAGTTGAATGAATGAGGAGTGTGAGACACTACTGCCATCTAGTGGATGGGATAGGTATTTATATAAAAGAAAGTAAAAAATTGTTCTATAAAATACAATTTTTTTTCCTGGGAATTTAACACTATTATTTTGGTTGGAAATAAAATCTTCCCTGTACTTGTCTTCATTCAGCCATTGCTAGGTCCGTGTACATTTCTATTCAACAGTGTGTCTTTTCCTATTGTACTTTTTATTATTTTTTTTTATATAAATTTACGCTGGAAAAGGCTAAATTTACTGACCTATCCTCAGGATTGATTATAAATATTAGACCAATGAGGTACCTGCTAATCAGCTGCTTGGAAGAACCATGGCATTGCATATGAGGACAACAAGGCTGGAAGCAGGCGGCGCCATTTTTTGTATAGTGGTCATGTTGGGTTACTGCAGCTTTACTTCCATTTACTTTAGTGAGAGCTGAGCTGCAGTACCCTGCACAGCCACTGCACAAAGTACAGCGCTGTCTACTTCCTGCTCTACCGTCACCACAGTTCTAGCAAACAGCTGACTGGCAGTGTGCTTGGTGTCACACCCTCCATGTAACATCCTACCATACTGGATACATTCATCTCATGTTGTAGGAATGACTTATTGGCATTGCTGTGGTGCCCTAGCCTTGTAATACAATGTCTTATGTGATGACGGATAAGCATAAATATACAGTATCTTGTGGACAGCAGCTCCGGCCGTTACTGATACTTACTGCCTCTTTCCCCATTTGTTGTGACACTGACAAGCAATGCCATTAGTGGGGGGGCTAGAGAGCAGAGGGTTCTGGATTTAACCTTTTGTGATTGGAACCTGCAGCCCTCCAGCTGTTGCAAAATTACATTTTCCATCATCTTAACCAACCAGGTTTTGGCTGTCCAGACTTAATGGGATTTGTAGTACTTCAGGTTTTATAACACTATCAGGGGTATAGATCATAACTGGTACAAAAAAAAACAATTAAGCAGTTGCTGATAGCCGTCAGTGTGCTATGGTATGGTGCTATGATAGTTGCAGTGATATGATAGTCTCCCCCCCCCCCCCCCGGGGACGGTGTTCCATTGTGCACTCACATGTATAGGCATTATCTGTATAACTGTATAAGAGCAGCGTTCAGACTACGGCGCTGTCAGCAGATCAGCGTATGCCGCTTCTTGTATGGGGTATATACAGGTGGTAACCCAATCTTCAGCCCGCAGTATTTACAGCTGGCCACAAATAAGCTGACATGTCTATTACACCAGGGCACTACAGTATTTATCATCCTGTGACACATATCTCCCCTATGAGCCCCCTACCCCGACATATGGTGATAATGTGTAAAATAGCTGTCCCATGCGTTTTGTGTAAGTCGGTGCTTGTCAGCTTCATTCCCGGACAGCTGAAGCTCTTCATTTGGCAGCTGTTACCTCAGCCATGTTCCAAGTATTATAGAGAAAGTGTTACTATGTTCAGAGCCCCTGCCATCTCCCATTCCCACAAGGTCTCTGTCTTCATCACTATCTCGTCTTCGCACTGAATTTATTTTTGACGATAACTAAAAATTATCGGATCTAAAAATCGACATGAGGTTCTGTCCAAAACAGCAGATGCCATAATGAGTGGAAGCATTCCCCATAGTAAGAGTCCTGAGTGTCCCCCCACCCCACCTGGCTGCAACCTGCTCCCCTACTCCCTCTATTCAGGACACATTAGGGGTTATCCATGACAGAGGACATGGGGACAGAAATGGCACTGCTTTTGGAATAAAGCAGCCATGTTTTTCTAATCTTGGATAACCCCTTTAACACTTGGGCGAGCTGAACATTTATATGTATGGAGGAATTTAGAAAAATAGCTGCTGGCGGAATGAACAGCTACTGAAGGGGTATGGACACCTATAAAGATGGCTTGTTCTGAATATCAGAAAGGGAACCTATATCTCGGAATTTTCTAATAGAGTATTAAAGAAAACCTGTCATGCTACTTTCATGCTGCCACGTTGCTGAACCACAATGCATTAGTGCTTTGATTGACAGATATCATCTAGGGGCAGGCAGAAGCCACCGTGGACCGTTAAGATGACATGGTTGAGACAGCATAAAAGTGATGACAGATTCCCTTTAAAAATATAAATATATATTTTTCTAAACCAGACAACACCTTTAAATAAAATACAGCAGTCCCTTTAAAATAATGAATAGGAAAGCTATACAAAAACCATCAGGCCCACCATAGGGAGAATTTGTGTAGAAAGATCATAAGGCACACCATCCAAATAAGAGAAGAAGACAGCACTGGCTATAACGGCCAAAACATTGGGCACCTGATGTAATATAATGTAATTCAAACCTGGAGTTACTTTAGAAGTGCTGTCCTCTTCTCTTATTTGGATTCATTACCATCTGGGCCCGGTGTGGTGAGACGTGCACCCACCCAAATTCTTTTGCATCTGTGCTGCTGTGAACTATCTGAGTGCACTATACCAGCATGTATAGGGAATCACTTGTAGCAAGCCAAGCCTCATAAATCATCCAGGGGTATGGAGCCAAGCTAACTCCTGGGTCAGACAACTGTAGAAGGAGTGCTGATAATGGTAATACCACTGAGTGTGCTGGAGACTGAAGGTGCACCAAGGACACGATGATGAGAAGTAGAATAAAGGATACTTTTATTCTACTTATCATCGTGTCCTTGGTGCACCTTCAGCCTCCAGCACACTTAGTGGTATTACCATTACCTCAGCACTACTACAGTTGTACTACGGCTGGGTTCACACTACGTATATTTGAGGCTGTATATTTCAGGCCTTGTAGCAACCAAAACCAGGAGTGGATTGAAAACACAGAAAGGCTCTGTCCACACAATGTTGAAATTGAGTGGATGGCCGCCATATAACGGTAAATAACTTCCATTATTTCAATATAACAGCCGTTGTTTTAAAATAACAGCAAATATTTGCCATTAAATGACGGCCATCCACTCAATTACAACATTATGTGAACAGAGCCTTTCTGTGTTTTCAATCCACTCCTGGTTTTGGTTGCTATGAGGATCTGACTTGAGGACCAAATACAGCCTCAAATATACGTAGTGTGAACATAGCCTTAAAAATGAAGGAAACTGTGTAAAGTTTAGAATGGGGATGGAGAACCTTGGCGTAACCACCTGCTGCACCTGCATCCCCATGGCTAGTTACCAGGACTGAACATTAAAGGGGTTATCCAGCGCTACAAAAACATGGCCACTTTCTTCCAGAGACAACACGACTCTTGTCTCCAGGTCAGGTGCTCCATTCACTTCAATGGAACTAAGTGGCAAACCCCACCCAAACTGGAGACAAGAGCGGTGTTGGAAGAAAGTGGCCATGTTTTTGTAGCGCTGGATAACCCCTTTAAAAATTGATTTTTTAAATTGTCGTCTTGACAAAGACTGCCGGACACATCGCCGGAGAGGTGTTATCAGCAGCTATAAGATACTGGGGCCACTTCATACTCCACCAGTGAAGTGACTGTTCCCCTGAAGCTTTGGCTGTCCAGGAATAATGAGAATTGTATTATGGCAACAACTGGAGGGCTGCAAGTTCCCCATCTCTGGTTCAGGGATGGCTCACCTATATACAGTTGCATTCAGAGATTTCTATTTGCATATATTGCAGTGGATTCATACATTACGTAACTATACGCTATCAATAAGTTCAGTGAAAAATCTGCAGCGGGTTTCCCTTTTTGCATTGCAGTAGGTGAAATGTGTAGATTGCAAATCCCCATCAATACTGCAGATACGTGTCACACATGCAGATTAATCAATAACATAAAATCACATTATGTGTGAATCCACCTTTACTAGGTTATAGGTTATCTAGCTGCAGCACTATCCATGAGAACATTAAAGTGACTGTACCACCAGGCCCAGGCTGAAGCACTGGAGGTGGCCGACCCACCCTTAGTGGGAAGAAACCCCAGCCCCTCCATGACGTGACTCCATTAGAATCAATGGAACCCTATCATAGAGGGGCGGGGGTTTCCTCCCACTAAGGGTGGGTCGGCCGCCTCCAGTGCTTCAGCCTGGGCCTGGTGGTACAGTCACTTTAAAGCTGCCCAGGCATGCAGTGATTATATCTTATATATATATATACACACACACACTGTATATAGTATTACCATTCAGGACTCTAGAGAAGCTTTGTCATACCCCATCATGACCCATCCATTTTTTATTCTGAAGAAACATACATGTCTATGCATTGTATTTAATAGCCGCTGTAGCACTTAAAGTTTATTTTACAGGGACTATTTCTATCATTATTTCTTCTTCTTTTTGCCTGTTGATGTAGTAGCTTTAGTGCTGGCAGTGGATGGGGGGATGGGAACTTCTTCCTTGGCTGTGGCCGGGTCCTGTCCACTCTTATTGTCCTCAGCCTGGTCATCAGATACCTGCCCAGCCTCCAACATGGCTGCTGCCCTCTCCAACTCCATCTGTTCCAGCCTCTTTGCCTCCTCTTCCGCCCTCAGTGCTTTCAGTCTTAATAAATAAAGTGAGTGGTAGTATGTTAATAATGGAGACATAGATATACACATAAAGCTGCCATAGATGTAAGTCAGCCACCACATTTACCGCGCTTCTTCCTCCTCTCGGATCTGCTCTAGTCGGGCCTGCTCAGCTTGCCGCGCTCTGTTTTTCGGGATTTCGGCCTTCAGCTGTTCCACTTTCTCATAGGCCGTAAAAAATACTTTCTGGAAAAACACATCAACCTGACGAAACCATCTATCGGTCATGATTTTCTTTTGGGTTTTCCCTGCAAACAGAAAAATAAGTGATATTCCATTAATCCAGCGTCCTACAGACTGCTAATCTGGTACATGGGCAATCCAACAAAGAACTTCAATATAATGTGGATGTGATCAATACCAATGTGTGTAACATGACGTCTGCATCATGCTGGGCTGGGGGAAAGAAAGACACTTTGAACAAACAACATCCAGAAATCCTATCACCAGTGTTAACATGCAAATCCAGTGTGCCATAGGAATATACTATCATACACAATATTAGTGAGGTTATACTGCCACCAAGTGGAAAACAACAATTACTGCATGGCTGTTTTGTAACCTGTTTGGTGTAGGCTTTGGTATACAGTTAGGGCCCTATTCCACCGGACGATTATCGTTCGCATGATTAATAACGATTAATGATCTCAAACGACCGCTATTGCAAAAGACCTGAAAACTCATTTCCATGGAACGATAATCGTTACTTAGAATCGTGTTTGCGATCATTTTTTCTTCGCTATTTCTTCACTATTGCGTTCGTATCTACTGCGAACGACCGAACGACATCTTATTCAATGCGAACGATTTGCGAACGTTTTGCGGACGAGCAACGATAAAAATAGGTCCAGGTCTTATAAAGCGATCAACGATTTCTCGTTCGGTCGTTAATCGTTAACTACATTTCAACCGAACGATTATCGTTTAGATTTGAACGATTTAACGATAATCTGAACGATAATTGTCCGGTGGAATAGGGCCCTAAGACATAGTGTCATCTTCTTTGGCTCATTGATATGATCAGAGGTCCCCATGTCTGTCATATGCATGTGCCTATTAGGCTTTGCTACAGGTTGCCTGTCAGTAAACCACAGACAGGTAATGATACAATGAAATACAGAAGTACTGCAATGTATTATATGAATAATTAAAAAGGGGTAAAAAAAAACAACCTACAATTGTCATCACACCTTGGATTTGTAGTTTTGCAACAGATGACGGGCTGAAGGTTCCCCATCCCTGCTCTAAGGCATAATGATAGATTGGGTGCAATATATTTCAGTGGGGTCACATGAAATAACATCTACAGGGTAAGTGACAGGTCTCAGGAGACCCAGTTATTTTAGAAAGGAAAGTAAATATTACATGTGAGTACCCCTGCAAGTAATGGGTGAAGGGGTCTATCTTTTAGGCTATGACCAGAACATGGCCGCCATCTTGAAAGTTATCAGACTGCACCAAGGTCTTTCCAATGGGAAGGTGGTCATGTAGCATATCAAAGAAGACCTTAAGCAGAGAACTGCTTTAACAAGACATTCAGAGATGTCACATGATGTTCTCGGAGACTGCATCACCCAGCCTGCTTCAATGTCAAATAGGATAATGGATGGAATTATACTGACACTTTAATTGAATCTGAAAGTGCTCAATTTCTGAATTTAATAGAGATGATTGTAACGTACATGTGTCTACAGTTTACTCACTTGGAGAATGGAACAGTAGTCGCGGGCTGCGTCTTTCATTGGCCTTCGAGGCAATACTAATCTCCCGTTCTTCTCTCCCGCTGTCACACTTACTCTGCAGTTTAATAAAAATAAGCAGAAAGTCTACCATTTACCTTCACATGATTTTAAAGGAACAGGGAAACAATTCCTATAACGTGGCCGATACTGGATAATACAAGTGGCTTATACATATAGAGGGAGATCAAAGGGAGTAAAATTTAGACTGGTGCAAACTGCCCACAGCAACCAAACTCAGCTTTCAGCTCTGGTAAAATGAAAGCTGAGCTGTGATTGGTTGCTGTGGGCAGTTTGCACCAGTCTAAATTTTACTCCCTTTGATAAATCATCCCCATAATACATTCTGAATAGATCTTACTGGGGTTGAAAGACCTGGACGGTGGTTGGTAAGATCTGCACTGGCACTGCCATCCGATAACAGATTTGCCTCTTGCTCTCCTTGAAGTTGTTCGCGGTTTGATTCTTGTAGTAGTTCATCTGTGACATACACAATGGCGCAGCCAATCAAAGCCTCCAAGAATTCCAGAAACGTGAGCTGCAATAAAACATATGTGATATACATTAAGCAAAAAGATCAACATGTCTAAATATGCTGGGTGGCTGAAAATCATTATTCTATCTGTCAATCTGTACAATCTTTGCAGAATGCATAACATAGCACATAGCGCCACCTACTGGTTGTTTAACATGGAACCATGTTTGAGCCTAATAGACAAACCACATATGATCTAACCAACAGCAGCCATACTCCATTACAATAAATGGATCGGAGGAAGGGAAGTGGGATACGATTTTTTTATATTAAATAGGTGCAGCTTAGAAAAAATAGATAGACCAAATTTGGATTGCAGTATGGTCCCACATCCTTTTCATGGCTCATCTGGAGTCAGGGGGTTACAGGGTTCTCAGTGTGGAGACCCCTCGAGGTTCCTCGGAACCTTTCTCCTAATAAGTTGTTGAGGGACGGGGGATGGGAAGTGCCTAGCATGTCACATTTACATTTCATGTCTCATGGTAATTGCACTAAATGTCATTATATTGGTACAAGATGTTAGACCCTTTCCTTTTATTGTGCATTTCATTATCTCCACTGGCATGTTGGGATGTCGCTGTTTAGTCTTCTGTTCTTCTAAATAAAGAGTTAAAAAAAAAAATGCAGCAAATGTATCCCAGTGGCTCATGTTGTATAATGCATATGGGGCATCTTGACACCCCTTTCCCGCTATGGCACACCTTGTCGACAGCAAGGCAAAAAGGGTATCAAAAACACTAAATAAATCTAAGTTTTGATCAGTAAGATTGTCCCCTTCTGATTCAGGCCAGGTACACACAGTATGACACTAGCCGTTCTGTGAAACGGCCAGGTCACAGAACAACCGGTGTCAGTGAAGTTCATCCCGGCAGGTACTGCAATACTGGTCGGATTAATTTCATTTCTTTAGAATTTGGATGCCGGCACATTCCAGTGTGCCCGCATTCCAATTATCCATAGCTGACAATGTAAAGTCCGTCTGGAGCTGTACTTTACCTTGTCTGCTCTGTCAGTCTTGTGCGGCTGCATTCAATGAATAGTGGCCGCACAAAACTGTCAAGGAATCCCGGACAGAGTGTATACAGTGTGTATACACTCCGTCCGGAATTCCATTGAAATCAAAACAGTGTATTTTTTCATTTATTAACAGCCGTTGTTGCAACAGCTGTTATTAAATGAAAAAATACATTGTGTGAACTTAGCTTTAATGTGAATACCCCTGAATCTATCATGTTACGTGGATCTCTCACCTCTAGCTCCAGATTGATCTCATTTCCATCTCGCACACTCGGATCATCCTCAGCTAAAACGTCCACAATCTTTGAGACACTGAGTTCTTTACTTAAGACTCCTAAATCCTGTATTTTGATATAATCCAAAAGGCAGAAAGACAATGAGATAGACCCCAGATAATCAAATATCTCAGATTATTGGACATTGCAGATATTAGCAGAAAACTTTCAGGAACTGTCATGTAAAATACTAATGGTAAGGCATATGGCTCTCTTATACTCCTTATAGCCTGAAGAGTATAATAAGTGGTTATTTCTGCTCACTCTTCTGGTCCAGAAGGTTTTTTAATTGTGATTATTAAAACCAAAGCAAAAAAAGAAAGCAGTCTGGTGACTCTCATACATATCATAAGGTCAGTTGATCCAGCTGAAGTTGGTGGGTTCAGCAGATGGTTAGCTAATGTCTACAGCCACCTACAGAGCAGCAGTCCATTGGATACCGATTTTTTGTTTTACACATGAGTAGCACAACTTGTTCTATTCCATGTAGCAAAGATTTTAAAGCACAGTCATCTGAACCCCCTATAGACCTGCTGACTATCCTATGTGTCCCCGCTCTCTTCTAAGAGCAAATGTTAGGGAGATGAAGGATCCGACAAACACTCTGATTCGTAGTTTCTGCTGCAGATGTGTCAGGCCTATTCCGCTCTTCACACTAAGGACACATGCACGATTACTCAATAATATACAGGGGTCAATTTAGGCGTATATAAAATGCATGTATTTATAATATTTGTAAGAGCTGTATGCGTAGATCTTAGAAATCCAGTCCCTATCTCTATATGACATAGTATTATGGTGATAATGGTTACTGATGAGCCTGACAGAAGAAATCTCTGCATACCCGAGATATATTGGAGGTATAGTATGCGTGGATATTGTACCAGTGGATACTGTACCAGTGCAATATACGTGATCCCTTGAAGTACCTTGTAGTTTTGCTAATCGGTTTCCAGCTTTCTGTTGGTCCTAGATAAATTAACTCCTAATCTGTTAGTAAGAACAGACTGTACCTTCGGGTGGTATGAGCTACTGTATGAATTAGTAGAGGCATGATGAATGACATCTCATCTTCCTAAGAAACAGTATACTATGTCCTGTTCACAGTGAGGGACTAGTAAGTAAGGGACATATTCATTTCATACTTACCCTCATTATCCAGATAAAATGTCTCATGGTCATGGTAGGCTCAAATGGTGCAGACGTCTTCTTCTTGCAGTAGGTCTTATAGATGTCCCAGCACTTATCAATGTAGGACATTGCGTGTTCTGTCTTCTGTGCATCACTGAATAAGTAACCTACAACAATGAAGAAGACAGAATCAGATGTATTTAACCCTTAACATAAAATCCCCAAAAGACAGGATACACAGACTGACCTTTAATGGTGCCGGCATGGGGTGAGATGTTGCATGTCATGATCTTGGAAAAGCAGTCAACAAGGGGAAGCTTCTTATCTCTGCAAGAGGAAAAGGTAAAATGCCCCATATAAAATACATGTACAGCTTTAGGTCTCGTATAGAGATGAGCGAACCTGGAGCATGCTCGAGTCGATCCGAACCCGAACGTTCGGCATTTGATTAGCGGTGGCTGCTGAAGTTGGATAAAGCCCTAAGGCTATGTGGAAAACATGGATATAATCATTGGCTGTATCTATGTTTTCCAGACAACCTTAGAGCTTTATCCAAGTTCAGCAGCCCCCGCTAATCAAATACTGAACGTTCGGGTTCGGATGGACTCGAGCATGCTCCAGGTTCGCTCATCTCTAGTCTCGTACTAATAACTAAGTAGATGATGTTTATACAGAAGTTAGATTTTTAAAATTCTTTTTTTTCTTCAATTTGGGTTATTCTGGAAAAAGCTAAAATATTCTGTTTTGCAGCATCTATGTGTTCATCCCCAGCCTCTGGGCACTCACACACCGCTAGATGGCTTCTCTCCCTTAGCAGTATGTGTAGTGTACTACCACAGCAGTGGCACAGTCTATATACAAGGCATATTGAGGGAAATGATCAACTGTAGATGAGTGACATTTTTTTTCTTGCAAATATATATATTGCATTATGTTCTCTGTACTGTGAAGCATCACAGATTCTCTGCCATAGTATTATTCCTTATGATATCAATGAGCTGTCTATTCAATGCATAGACATACTGGGGGACATTTACGATGACCAACTTTTCCCAGCCATATTCACTAAAAGACTCACGCCTCTTAGTAAACCCAGCAGGTGTAGATTTGTATCATGATTGACGCCTGAGTGGGAAGGGGGGGGGGATATGGCTGGTGTACGCCAGGGAGAAGGGGCAAATTAGTTTTCTGGTACTTAGGATAGGCCATGAATATCAGATCATGGGGGTCTTAGGGTCCTTTTACACACAGAGATATCTGACAGATATCAGATATTTGCCAGGAATGGATTTGAGAAGAGGAGACATCTCAGTCTTTCCTTTATGACCCGTTCTCTGTTTATAGTCTGTTCCTGGCTTTGGCTTCAAAAAACTGTCAGATAATGTGTGTGTGTAAAAGGACCCTAAGACCCCTATGATCTGATATTGATGGCCTACCCGAAGTCCCAGAAAACTAATTTAGGCTAATGATGCTAACTCATGTTAAAGAAAACCGCAAAAGACTTACGGACTGTCCGCACGAGTGACGTGGTAAGCCAGGTAGATGATATTTGTCAGGAAAGTTCGAAGCAGCATGGTAGCATAGGGAGAGTGGATCTCTTCAGGATCAGAGTGATCTGTTGGATACACAACATTTATCATAATGTATAATTATAGCAGTAACCTGTAAAGTGCAGGGCTATGGCAGACAACCCATTCTGGGGGACTCATTTAGTAGACATGGTTTCTTGTAGGTGTCATGTAGTTTACAAGCATCTACATAAGGGTCTCTTGAAAGCAAGAAAAAATGTTGGAAACAAGGCAAAGGATACAGGTCACAGGTCAACTCCACAGCACAACTAGTTATTAATCATATAGATATTCCTATTTATAAAATCACCTGCCAAAATCCGATCCATGTCACAAAGCGTTAGGCCATAATGATGGAACTTGCAGTCTTTTAAAAATCTCCAGAACTGTAACCTTGTCATAAGGAAGGCGTTATCAAAGCAGTTCTCATTGCCCAGGCTGCTGTAGCACTTGTATGTCTTCCGTAGGGTTGTGATGTTCCGGAGGACACCGTATTCCACCTAGGGGTCACCAAATATACAATTACAGGTCACCTACGTGTCCACATAAGAAAGAAGAATGTCTTGATGTTTTCCTATAGCCAACCAGGTACAGACTGTCTGTTGTAGAGATGGACTACACCATCATGGATGGGACAGATTAACTACACAATTACTACAAGTGTGTGTAGAAATAATTTTTCTTAACCCTTTGAGGACCAGGCCCAAAATGACCCAGTGGACCTCGCAAATTTTGATCTTAGTGTTTTCGTTTTCCCCTTCTCCCCTTCTAAGAGCTCTAGCACTCTCAGTTTTCTATCTACAAGGCCATGTAAGTGCTTGTTTTTTACAGGAATAGTTGTACTGTGTAATGGCGTCATTCATTTTACCATAACATGTATGATGGAATTCCAAATATATTATTTATGAAGATATAAATAGGTGAAATCGTAAAAAAGAATGCAATATGGTAACGTCTGGGGGGTTCCTGTTTCTACGTAATGCACTATATGGTAAAAGTGACATGATACTATTATTCTATAGGTCAGCCCGAACGCAACCATATGCAGGTTACACAAATTCTCTAATGTTATATATATATTTTTTTTATGAAATCCTTTTTTTGGCAATTAAATATTAATAAAATGGGCCTATTGTGACGCTTATAACGGTTTTATTTTTTCACCTACGGGGCTGTATGGGGTGTCATTTTTTCCGCCATGATCTCTAGTTTTTATTAATACCATATTTGTGAAGATCGGACGTTTTGATCACTTTTTATTGATTTTTTTAAATATATAATGTAACATATAATCGGTAATCTGCGCACTTTTTTCCCTCTTTTCGTGTACGCCGTTCACCGATCACAATGATGCTTGTTATATTTTAATAGATCGGACAATTACGCACGCTACGGTATATTATATGTTTATCTATTTATTTATTTTTTATGTTTTATTTATATAATGGGAAAGGGGGGTGATTTAAACTTTTATTGGGGGAGGGGTTTTGGGGTAGTGTAATAGTGTTTTGAAATTTTTTTTTTTTACACATTTAAAGTCCCTTTGGGGGACTTTTACATACACTAGTTTGATTTCTACACTGATGAATGCTATGCCATAGGCATAGCATTGATCAGTGTTATCGGCGATCTGCTCATTGAGCCTGCCTGTGCAGGCTTAGTGCAGCAGATCGCCGATCGGACCGCACGGAGGCAGGTGAGAGACCTCCGGCAGTCCGTTTTACCGATCGGGACCCGTTTTTTGCAGAAATCAACAGTACAGGCGATTTTAAGAAACTTTTTAATTGGGTTTATTAGGCAAATATGCCATTAAATGCATTAAAAACGACTTTTCAAAGCCCCCCCCCCTCTTTTTCATTCACTGCTCATTATCAGGAAATCATGTCTTGTTGCATCAGACGTGCCCTTGTCTGTTCTATAGAGAGGAGAGGGGGAGGAGGGAGATTAGTCGGCAGCAGAGAGCAGAGAAAAAATCATTACACAGTGGAACCTGCGTCAAAGCCCCTATTCAGAGGTCAGAGAGGTCAGTGCTGACTTAAGAGGAGATAGCCGGTGATGTAGCTGTAAATTAACTCTTTGTTGTCCTGTTTTGGTGCCTAATCTCCCTCCACCCATCCCCTCTCCATAGACAACCATGAAGACAGGGGGGAGAGCTTCAAACTGATTTTTTAGGATAAAAATGCATTTTTTGGCTAATAAACCCAATTACAAAGTTTCTTAAAATCGCCTGTACTAAAAATTAAACAACAGGTACACTTTAAAGTACGAAAACTTCTAGGGGATATCTGGAGAAAGGTCCTACCTTTTCTGCTCCCCGGCACCCCTCTTACTCCATCTGCCCATTCATGCATATACTCCCACAGACGAGAGAGGACGGGAGTATGTTACCAGCGCTGCGGGCATTGCATGCAGGTGAGACCACGCCTGTACGCATTGTGCAATAGCTGCCAGGTGTCGCCACAACAGCTAGGGCCGCACTTTTACATGTTCCTGCCATATTGGCCAGAACGGTTATTTGAATTGCGGCACCTTTAGGTGTGCTTGCAATTCAATTAACTATTGACCTAACAAAATGTCTACAATGAAGCCACTATGTGTGAATATACCCCGACACTTACCTGCTTCTGCTCTTCACATTGTTCATTCTCTGGCAAGGGGTTCAGCAATGAAGCTATATCAAGTTCAATATAGGAGCCGGATAAACTGGGAATACCTGAATTCAGAGTGGAGCTTTCTGCCAAATAGACACATTTAATACATACATTAGACCTACGTGATTTACTGTTAGAATGGTTACAAGTCTCTTTTTTTGAAGCATGTCAGTACAGTAGCGTGAACATTCAAACAGTTTCGGAGCACCCGGCATCCATATACCTGTGAATGTCCATATACCTGTGAATGCCCCCTAAGGCTATGTGCACACTTAATATGAGACTGGCCGTTCCGTAACCTGGCCGGGTCACTGAACGGCCGGTCTCTAAAAAGGTCATCCAGGCCAGTACTGCGGTACCGGCCAGATGATCTTTAGGGCCGCAGAGTTCTGATGCAGGTGCATCAGTGCGCGCCTGCATCAGAACTCCCCACTGAACACTTCACCGAATAGCGGCCGCAGAAAACTGATATGTCAGTTTTCTACGGCGCCCCTAGGGATCCCTGCCGGAATGTATACCATGTGTATACACCGTGGAACTTATGTTGTGTGAACATAGCCTCAGGCTGGGTTCACTCTGCAGTCACTTTGCAGTCTGTTTAACGTATTTGTTTTATAGGGAGAAAATGAAATTGTGCGTCATCAATTTAGATTGTTTTTTCAAATAACTTACATTATAAAAAGAAAACTGTTTGAAACGGATGAGTTTAGATTTCTTAGATTTGACATGCTTACCTCCACATACAGGACTCTGGGTGCGAATACCACTCAGATCTGGAGTATTCACTCTGTCGTACTTAAAATTTGGATATTCTGCAATCTGATCTTCCACAAATTCCCCAATGTAAGTCCTTCCATTTTTAAATATAAATTTGCCCTAATGATAAAAAAGGAATATCAAAAATATTGCCCACCAGTACACAGCAATGTTGTGTACTATGTATCATGTATAGCCAGCTGTATGACAAACATCTGAGCAGGGAGATCAGGGATCTTCTGGCCTAATTCACATAGACACGTGATGGCTACTAATTCAAACCTCAATTGTATTAAATAAAATAATAGAGTGAATGTCCCATGGTCTGATGACATAACTTACCATTCCATGCTTTTTGTTGTTTTTCCACTGTCCGTCGTACATTGCTCCATTAGCATAGTAATACTGGCCTTGCCCATGGCGTGCACCATCGACAAAGTTCCCAATGTATTCATTTCTTAAAGAATACTGTGAACCAGCTACTCTCTTCAGGAACCACGTGTGTGTCCCAAGACCATTCTGTGAAAAGGAAAGGATGCTGTAATTTGACTTGTGTTATACAGCTATATAACAGTTTCAGCATTTCATACGTACATTAAGGGGTACTCAGTAGAGACGAGTGAATCTTGAGCATGCTTGTGTCCTCTCAAACCTGAGCGTATAGCATTTGAAGTTGGATGCAGTCCTAAGGCTGCCTGGAAAACATGGATACAGCCATAGGCTGTATCAATGTTTTTTGGACTCCCTAGGGCTGCATCTAATTCCTTCAGCCACCAGTACCATATTTAAAATTATCCCCTAGCTGATCTATTGCGCACACCACTAGGCCACCCACTGTTTATGAGAACTGTGGCCAAATGTCTCCCAAATGAATAGAACATGCTTTGTCACCACTCCATTCAGCTGTATGGTTTATGATCATGGCGGACTGTAGCAATGAATAATACTGCACTGTGGTTAACATGTACTGTAGCTTCATATGCTTACTATTAGTTGAGTAGTTCTGCACACTCAGGGTGCGTTCACACCTACAGGATCTGCAGCAGATCTGCAGCAGATTTGATGCTGTGTTCAGTTATTTAAATTAAATCTGCTGCAGAAAATCAGCTGCAGATCCTGTAGGTGTGAACGCACCATAAAGGGGTATTATGTTAGTGGGCCTCCTTGTGTGTCAATCAAGATGCAGAGGGCTCTAACAGGACAGAGAGCTGTGACTAGTCACAGCCCAGATGACTGGTTTACAGATCACCCCCCTGCCTCATGTGCAGGATGAGCATTTTACTCAACATGAAGCCCACAGAGCCCAGAACCCCCTACACCATAGGAGACCTGGCTGCGAGATCTTTGCAGCCGTTCTGGGAGCCCAATCAGTGCAAATCTGCTGATTGTTCCTATTTAAGATGTGTATCATTGACAAGGGGTAAGGTTTCTACTTGTGTGCATCATAAACATGTACTCATTCATGCTCCTTTAGGAATCCAACGTTTACCCATTGAGCCATATGGAAATAGTGAATGTAGCATTTATACTTAATGTGAAAACAAATTTGTACAAAAAATTCCAAGATGAATAAGGGGAATGGCACAACAAGGACTTCTAAGGTAAGGTGCCTAATATAGGGAATTCAATGCACTAAAACAGGTCCTAAGTAGTGGTCAAAAAATGTTTATGCCAAAGCACATTTTCCCTGAAGCCACAGACAAGAGCAGGCTATAGACCAGATTTACAGTGAATCATAAGCCATCATGTGAGACACCAAGAAGAATGTCAATTTCCTGGACTATAGAAGCTTTTATTTTCCTTACAATGGTATAAAGGCATCTGATGTATATTAAACCTACGGAGTGATAGAATAATTAAAGATGGTACCTGTACTCCGTTCTCCCACTGACCCGTGTATTCTTCATTGGAAGTCAGCCACCTCATCCTGCCTTCTCCATGGAACTTGTTATTTTTCCATTGCCCTTCATAGATGTTGCCAGATGGAAACCTGACAAAATTTCAGAAAGTGAAAAACTATTCCAACAAAGCGTAAGAAGGCGAAGCATACCTGTTACCTCCTCACTGTCAATCATCTCTGTCCCCATAGACTTTAAGTGCTGCTTGGACAGAGATCACTGTGAGCTGGGGAGTAAAATGCTCTACCACATGCATGGAGAAGGCACTGTGAGTATTGAGACCTCAAATATGGAGCTATGGTACAGGTACAAGTTTGTCAAATCCAATGTATCAGTCTATCAGTCTATCATGTATTAGCCCCCACGCACACGTCCTGTGGTCTAGCCAATGATAAATAATTGGTGCAGCAAAAGTACTATTCATTAGCTGGGTAAATAACCAATGTGTATTGTACAATGTCCATAGTGTAGTGTGCCATGGAAACAGTGTAGTATTCCACTAATCGTGTTGGTACCGAATGAGGGCCCAAAATGTAAGGCTGCCACCTTACTAAAAAACGCATGTTACTATAAGTCACTGGATTTACAGTGAAATATATTCAGTTACACTGGATGTTGGTACCAATATGGCCTCCGTTACAGGTTCCTTGAGGGTTGTGATACTCATACATGAAAAATATCCTCAGAAAAAAAGGAGAGAGAAGACACCTACCTCTGTACTCCCCACCCCTCTTTCCTGTTGTGTATCCAGTCCCCTTCATACCATGACGTTCCTTCTGCATTGTAGTAGACGGAACCCTAGAATAATGAAGCATGTACTGTGACACGTAATTACTTTCAATGTTATTAATGGCTAACACCCATCTACAATTTACCTTCCCATGACGCTTGCCCATGTACCACTCTCCTGCGTATGAAACCTGTTGATCACTAGAGATGTGGACACCGCTGCCGTGCCTTATGGCCTTGTACACCTGTCCTTCATAGCGGCTGCCATTGGGCCACGTATAGATTCCATGTCCCATGGGACAGTTCATGAAAAATTCTCCCTAAAAAAACAATAGGAAGTGTGGTGAGACCCTAGAGCTTCACTTTTCAATGTATTTTTCTTGAATGAAATAACTTGAATTGAACTAGCAGGGGACCAAGGTAGGTGAATATAATTCTTTTTAAATGTTTTTACCACTACGTCAGCATTATATAATTTTATTTTGTATTGGAATATCCTTTCAATGCTACAATGCAATATAAATACTGCAACATACCTCATATTTCAGCCCATCCGCCCAAATGTATAGGCCTCTGCCGTGCATAAGACCCTCCGAAAACATTCCCTTCCAACATAGAAATGTCACATATTAATATAAAGTTAACGTCGCTTTCCTCGCCATTCGGATGTATGGGGGGGGACTCACTCTGTAAACATGGCCGTCTTTATAGTAAGCCACACCTTCTCCTTCATACAAACCATTCAGCAGTTCTCCTTCATACCTGTATAATAAGACACAAAGTTAAAGCCTTTAAAGAGGTTATTCAGGACTAGAAAAACATGGCCGCTTTCTTCCTGAAACAGCACGACTCTTGTTTCCAGTTAGGGTGTGATTTTGCAATTAGGTGCCATTTCAATGGAACGGGGTTGCAAAACTTCACCCAAACTGGCGTTGTGCTGTTTCTGGAAGAAAGTGTCCATGTTTTTCTAAGCCTGGATAACCCCTTTAAGAAAGGGGAACTCAGTCCCTTATTCCGACTAACAGGTGGCAGCTTACGCAGTCTGGTAACCACAACAAAGCATAGAAGGATGCAAGTGGAATGGAAAGTTATTCATTGACATATAAGGTTTTACTTATTGGACCCCCTGATCACTGAATAAGACATAACGGGACTCCCATAACTGCTCGGCACTTGCATACTGCATCCTCTTTCTTTTCTCCTGTTTTTATTAGAAAGCAACAAAACACTGAAGAATAATGAACTTACCTTTCTACAATAATCTGAGCTAGAACAGGTTCCTCATAGACGTCTGCTGTGGCTATTGGGGCAGGAGGCTCTTCGTGTGCCGCAGGGTCATCATCTCTGGACGTTGGAGCATGTTCTTCTGTAGGTGAGACGGACACTGAGGAGAACTTAGAACTGGCATCTTCTGCAGCCTCTGCTGTTGACTTCTCTGACTTCTTGCCATCTTTTTTCTTAATTTTTCCCATACTTAATTTTTCCCATACACTGCAACACAAAAATTATAGTCTGGGAAACGATTTTCCTTCCGCTGTCTTCATTTCCCAGCACTGTATTCTAATGGGCCATTGGGATAACTTGATTTGATTTCACAACATTTACATTGACTCTGCACCTCTGTTGGATACAGTAACACAGTACTCGATATGGTGAAGATTTATTTATTGTTCAGTGAGTAAATTTTTCGGGAAAAACTAACAAAATGAATGTATGAAAAAAAAAAACCCTAAGAGACCATATAGAATGGATCCATCAGAGTACACGGAGATGTGTCGTAGACTGGAGCTGTAAGGCTTTTATGACACAGCAACCAAAAAACTAGTGTGAACAGCGGCTTACAGTCCTTTGTCAGATTCCATTAAAAGAAAAAAGAAAAAAGCAGTGTCCATTTGCTGTATGCATTAGGAAATCTCCTAACGCCAACATATTCAAAGAGCCACGTCACCCAACACAGGCCAGGAAATTTCATCAGGCCTCATGGAATAGTACAGATCTCTGCGAAATTCCCCATTTCAGGATCCTGGCTCATGGTTTACAACGCCTGGTTTACACAGAGAATAAGATTACTTCCAGCACCCTGATGGTGTACTCAAACTGATAGCAGAAAAAACTCCATGCAATGCATGTCAAACATTTTAAGCGGCTTTCTTGGATTTCTTTCAGTCACTTAAAGGGGTTATCCAGTGCTACAAAAACATGGCCACTTTTCCCCCTCTCTTGTCTCCAGTTCAGGTGCGGTTTGCAATTAAGCTCCATTTACTTTAATGGAACTGAGTTTGAAACCCCACCCAAACTGGAGACAAGAGTGGGGCAGAAGTGGCCATGTTTTTGTAGCGCTGGATAACCCCTTTAAGATTATGTTTATCATACAATGCCCAATGTGGTGTGCTTTGGCTCTTTGCAAGTATTTTGCAAACAAATGTATGAAAAAAATATATAATTATAGGTCAGAGACTTATAGAACCATGTACCTGGCCTATACATGTACCAGGCATTTGTTCCTGTCTGTCTGGGGAAGGCCGGGAGAGCCGAAACGCGTCACATATAATTACGTTTGGATTGCAACTGAGCGCAGGTTCTTGTTTTCTGCATTTGATTTAAGGGCTGATGATCGTAACACACAATGGGGAAAGGTGATGACCAAACTACTTCATTGACTGTATCCCACCTGCCGGATGCCATCATGGATGCCCATCTGCACTATTATAAAGGGTCAATTGGCACTTTGCACTTTCCTGAACAATACCCTTGGGAGTGACAGAGTTTATTCTAGCAGATCTGAAAACTGCTCTGCAAAGTAGATGCTGCAGAGCACAATGTCAGCATGGCATGAAGGGGTTAACACTAACTCCATATCCCCACTGAGCCTACCTCAGGGCTGGGATATCCTCCAGGTGCTGCAGAGCCGAAACTATGTCAGACCTTGTACAAAAGACAGGAAAGCGTCCTGGAGTATCCAAGGTAACGAGTTACCACGTGACTTATTTCAACCAATAGCATTCGACCCCGCCATGTTGTGATTGGCACAGAGAAGGAACAGAATTGCGGTTTCAGGATGAATTAGATGAACTAGAAGCATAAATGTTTTTCTTTTTACTTCAGGTTATGACTTTGCACACACAAAAGTCTTATAAATAATGTAGGAACTGTATATATACTATTATTACTGTTTAACTTAGGAAAGTCTATTTCCTGTTTTTAGAACGCCCACTTCCGGTAGTTCTATCCCGCGGAATGTGATGTCTATGGTTGTCTTGGAAGTTGCTGGATGACTGTAGCTACGCTCGTCCGTGGTGTTGCGGATCGGAGGGTGACCATGTGCAGCCGGTAATAGCAGGGATACGCCCCCATGTCTGAGAGCCCGGGACCCCCCGGCACCGGTCAGGTGGTCATGAAGAAGGGCGGCGGCGGGAAGCCGGTGTTTGATTACCCGGAGGAGCCGGAGCTGGAGCTGGACGGTGGGTGATCGTGTAGTGTGCGGAGACAGCTGTCACCTACCGCCTGCCGGACTGCAGGGCTTTATATAGGCACAGAGTGGTCCTGACAGGAGGGGCAGCTGGGAAAAGGAGATAGAGATAGATAGAGATATATATATATATATATATATATATATATATATATATATATATATATATATATATATATATATATATATATATATCTCTGATTAGTCCAATTGTCAATTAAAAAATAACCAAACTCCTGTCTTCGTAGCCATCCCCTTTGCTCAGTGTGCCACCAGAAAAAAACATAACTACATTGAAAGTTCATTGGGTACTGTTCAGACTTCATTGCGTTTTGTTGTCTGTCCATGCGTTTTTGTACCATAGACTTCATATATTAGCCAACTCACACATTTAAATAATGATATCTGTCCATATTTCTTCTTAAACTTGTCTTCCCATATTGCCGTATTTTTTATTATATTGCACATATTTTTTATTATATTGCACTAGGTATGGCACATATTTGTTGTTGTATTGCACTAGTTTTTGGGTCACAGTTTGTGTAGTATAACAACAGTCACTAATAATGTCCTGATTTTCCAAGATAAAAAATCCATACAAAAAAGTTTATATTTTTGCTAAAGGTATATTATTACTTCCCTTGTTTTTGGGGAGGACTCACTTCAGACTTCTCTTGTTTGGCCCAATGCGTTTCAGCAGCCACTCATCGGGGGCCTTGCTGCTTCATTGGATTTGCTTCAGCAAAAAAAACTTTTTTGTATGGATTTTTTATAGTGACTTATCGTAGTACATAAACTGTGACCCAAAAACTAGTGCAATATAATAACAAATATGTGCAATGTGGGAAAACAAGGTGGGTAATATAAAATAAATGAAGTCTATGGTACAGAAAATGCATGGACAGACAAAAAATGCAATCAAGTCTGAACAGTACCCAATGAATTTTCAATGTAAATAGTTGTTTTGAGGGGCACACTGAGCAAAGGTGATGGCTGCGAAGACAGGAGTAAAGGTAATTTTTAATTGACTATTGGACTAATCAGTCATTATATAAAGTGACTATAGTCCCTAACAGTAAAGAGATATCAGAGATTCTGGTACGTACACACACACACACACACACACACACGTACACGTATTAGGAGCACCTGACATCTTGTACACAATAACATGATACCTCATGGTGGTCGTGTCGGGTAATGTGACTACTTCCCTGCACAGCTGATGGTGACCTTTTCCACTCATGGGTAATGGTGGTGACTGGAGTGCCCCTGACTGCAGGTAGAGTATTGGGGTGTAGAGATGGGGGCCAGTATGTCTGAAACGGTTGCAGTTGTTGGCAGTTCCTGAAGGGTGTACCGAGCCTGGATGACCCATAGACGGGAGATCACCCAGCAACTGGTCATGTGTGGTTGATGTCAGGTGACATGCTCAGCAGCGACTTACCATGGCGGTATACAGCAGCGGCAAGTAATTGGGGTAACAATTGGTGTTGTCAGTATGACACCCAGGTACGGGTCACCTGTTATATTTTTAATATAAATGTATGGTGTTTCCTAACATCTGCCTGATGAAGAAGGGATTTTGCCCTCGAGATGCGTTGCATCGTGAATGAAAGTTTAAATGTGAAAACACCAGTGCTGTGAGTATTTTTTATTTTTCTTGAGCCATGTGGAGGAACCAGGCTGGTGTTTGAGTCTGGTGCCACAACGGATTCCACCAATCATCTCCTGCCCATTGGGATTGGCATTTTACCAATCACCCATTTTGGATAACCAGAAGGTGGCGGGCAGCCCTTTGGATTCTGATAACAATCACTTATTAGAGTCGGGCCTAATGTGTACGACCCATTCAGGTGAGGTTCTGCATTTGTCATCACAGTAGTCTCACCTGCACATGCAGCGCCGCTGTGTTCTTTTTTTTCATTTGCATTTACAATCTTATCCATTTGAATGTCTGACAATCCTATTGACTCACATTACTTGACATACCCATAGACTTGCGCTGCAGAATCTGTTGGCGCTATACAAATAAATATTATTAGTTACAAGGAAAAGGCTTACTATGAAATATGTAGAAATGAGCGGGACTCCTGAAGCATGATGGAGTCTGATTGTTTGGCATGTGATTATAAGTCGCTGAAGAAGTTAGATGCCACCCTAGGGAGTTCGGGACCCATGGATACAGCCTATGGCTCATGTTATCCCAAACCTCCTAGGGCTGCATCCTACTTCTTCAGCCACCGTTAATCAGACTCCAGCATGCTCAAGTTGTGCTCATCTCTAGACATATGTAAGTTTTTTTAATGCAAAAAAAAAATTAGAAATGTTTAGCTCTGTGTCACATAATTGAAGAAAAAAGTGTGCATAAAGTTGCTTATGTTTGCCTGTGTTTACACCTTACGTGTAACACCCCCCCCCCCCCCCCCCCCGAAAACTCTGCACTGTCGACCTCCACCACCAGTCGAGTGTGCTCTTATTTACGTATGGCGTGTCTATGTGGAGACATGATGGCTGTATGTGCACACTGTATATACTGTCTGTAATACTGTGCTAGTGATAAGAGTACCACAGGCTGGATGGAGTGTATCCCCGCTGATGTAACAGTAAGATATCCTGTCACATGTCGGGTAATGTCCCAGCAGAAGCCATGAGATCTTCATGCCGAGAGCCGTCTCATGTATCGTACCTCCTCTGTATGAGGCGTGCAGGGAGCAGATAACCACTATCTGCAGGGCATAGCCCACTGACTGCCCTGTATAGGGACCAGCCCCACCAGCACGTAGCACATAGACACAGGGGTAAGAAGTGCACACACGGCCACCAGATAGAGACAATGACAGGAGAACACAGCTTAGTGTTATTTGCTTGTTTCATATTGAGTGTGTGTGTGTGTGTGTATATAATTATATATATATATATATATATATAATATATATATATAATGTATATATTTATTCTCTTAGCTGTGAGCTCTGCTGTATAGCCGAGAAATGTTGGTTCAAGTCAATGAAATATCTGGTTCTGTGTAGTTGAAGGGGCATCCCCGATCCCCAGCTCTACATGAGCAATGTTTGGAAGCCACCTAGAGAATAGAGCTTTGGCTGCACAGTGTACTCTGTTCATTAAAGTCAATGGAGAAAGCTGCAGTGAACATGACATGCTGAACCCATACTGCAGGACAAAGTTTTTTCTGCAACGTACTGTATGTTTGATGCTTCCAACATCTTATACACCTTGTTGCACCTGTAGACATTGCAGCTTGTCAGTCCAGCGTGTGTCACCGTACTTTAGAGACAATGGTGGCAGACAGTCTGCTAGCATACTTGGCGGCAGCAGCTGTGTGTCTCCGGTGAGAACGCCACTTCGGGCCTCTTGAAATCCTACGTTTGCCTGCAGAGATCTGGCTTCTCTGATAAACTACAGAAACAGAGAACCTGCCTGTAAACACAGAGCGGCTGCCTTGACCTTGGGAGGTTTTTGCTAGTCGCCTCCCCTGACCTCACATTATATAGCCTGGCTGATCTGTGATATGAAGCTCTTGTCCCTGTAGACACTCACTAAGTCCACACAGTGAGCGAGGACCAGGCTCTTATGTATAAGTACAGGCTGTACCTGAAAAACCTGTTTCATGTGTTTGGCCGTATGGATCAGCACTAAAAGATCTTAACCAGATCACCTAGCTGTGCCGACTCGTGTGTGTATTTTTACTCTTAACATTCATGTGTCATATGTTAGTGCAGTTTGTTTTCCCATGTAGCCTGGAGATTGATATGCCATCTGTTCTTGTAAGCAGCCGCTTCACTAAGGTAGGTTTTTCCCCCCCATAAGGGTGCGTTCAGGATCCGCAGCAGATTTGACGGCCCAGATGTGATTTTGCTTTTGATCAGCAGCTTCAAATCTGCGCCATCAAATCTGCTGCAGATCCTGTACGTGTGAACGCACCCTTAAATGGATATTTTAAAGGGACTGCAAAAACACAGTGTGGCCCTACCCTAACAGTCTCTATGCAGTGTAGTTTGGCACCATACACTTAGCTGCAATTCCTGACACAAGCCATAGATTTTACTTTTGTCTCACAATAGGGATTGAGCAAGTGAGCACGGTAGGGCACTCGCCACTATATTCTGCATCATTGCTTAGATTTGCTAGGTCAACATAAATGTCTGTCGCTTGGCAAGTGCAGCAGCCCATTGGGGTCCATATTAGTTGCAGATGGCAGACTTCTAGACTAGGGTTCAAATCTGACCAATATCATCAACATAGAGTCTATATATCCTTCCCATGGGGTTTGACCACACGCCAGAACATCCTGTTGGTTTCATTGACTTCCTATAAGACAAGGCATTATCTGGTGACATTATCTCGTACTGTTACGTCGTAACACGTTCAACATGAGCTTTCTTTATTCTACAGAATCCGATTCACCGTCCGATCTCCAAATGGTGAAAGGCAGATGGCGGCTCCCAAATGTGACCACCGTCCCCAACCAGCTGCTGCTTGTGTCTTTGGTGGAACATCTGTGCTACGTCCATGAGCAGAACCCTCACCGCTCCAAGCATCTGTTCAGATGTAAGTCGTCTTTAGAGGTTTTTGTTATTTTCCCCATAGGTGAGGCCAGGGCAAACCCCAGGTGTCAGGTATGTTGCAGTAATATTTGCTTCCCCTCCATTGTTGTGAGTGCTGGTTATCCGCCATATGACCGGCAGGGCAGAGTACAGCAATGTGCTCACCCTGGAAAGCAAACAGCCTGCATGCATGTGTGATCAGTGATAAAGTCCAGTCTCCCTATAGTGTCTTATAAAGCTGAATTGCTCAACACACACGTAACTTACATTATATTGAGCACCATACTCCCCACACCCCTCAGCATAGCTGTTTCCTATGATTACATCATAGCCATGTGTGGGCCCTGGTATAGCATCAGGGAATGAGGCTCCTGGGAAATCTGTCAGGGTTTCAGATACAGAGTGACTATACAACATGATGCAAAACCAAACAGCTCAAAGAAAGAAAGTTGCTCCACCCTTGAATCAGATTTATTGTCGAAATCCTAAAAATGAACGTCTAACTTACATGCAGTTAGAAAAATAATCTTTTTATATAGCAGCAACATGTTCTGAAGTGCTGTACAAAGCTTATTATTTCCACTGATACCCAGACAACAAAGGCAATAGCAGCTCCTAGCACGTGTTTAATGTGTGTGTATCTCTCCACCCAGTGCTCTGCCAGACATTCACCAGGATGGGCCTTCTGACTCCATTTGCCTTCAGTGATGAGTTCAGCACAGTGCGGCTCCAGCACAGCACCGCCATCACAGAGCTGCTCAAGGCTGCTAAACGCCACATGTACAAGGAGGTATGACAATGCATTCTCTATGGAGGATACAGGGCGTCTTCTATCCTGGGATGGTGCCTGATTGCTGTCTGTTAGGAACAATGCATGCTGGGAATTGAGCCGCACATAGTAGATGCACTGCTGTAAATCTTATTAGTGGTTCAATCGTCTCTTCTTGTCATTTACACAGGAAATAGCCAATGGTGACTTGAATTTCCATCTGAACAGGTTGGTGCTGGTAATACAGTGTGTTATTTGTAAGAAATATCATCAAAGATCATGCTAGAAAGTCTATGTACTAATGTCATTCTCTTCTCAGAGCGAAGGATGTGCTCGCTGAGGCCCAGACATCACGATACCTCAATGAATTTGAAGAAATCGCTCAGCTTGGGAAAGGAGGCTATGGGAAAGTGTACAAGGTATCGATCAGGGTCTTATAACACAACTAGAAAAGTGACCATGAATGATATAATATACAACTATACAGCTTATATATACTGTAGTCTCTGTAGTAGTTGGGGGTTCGGGTTGTTTTCTATGGGGTCCGTATTAAAAAGCAGTCATGGCATTTTGTGATTATATTGTTTTGTTATATTTTGTAGGTGAGAAACAAATTAGATGGTCAGTTCTACGCCATTAAAAAAATCCTCATAAAGAAGGTGTCCAGGAGAGACTGTAAGAAGGTACGTACTCCCTATAGGGTGTGTTTGTCTGTACTACTACTGTAAGGATGCTGCGGCAGAGCAATGCGATTGTGATGGGCCGTGTTGATGAAGAACTATGAGCTGGTGTAGATTTATGCCAGTAATACAAGATTAAAGTCCGGGCATGGATATTTTTTTTTTTTTTCCAGAACTGCCGGGAAGGAGGTAGGTGAACAAAACATGCACTTTCCTCCCCTGGGTCTGCTGTCATACGGTCCCCGGCTGCTTCCTAGTCTAGAGAGGGGACTTAGGATGTGATGTTCCGAGCCCTTTTAACCAGTCAGTGGCTGTAGTGGGGTATTGTCTCTGCCGCTGACTCCCTGAGTGGGCCTGACATGTCACATCCCAGATCCCACTCAGAAATATAAAGGACCAGAGCGGAGAACAGCGCACCCCGGGGATGCAAGTGCATGTTGTTTTGTTCACCCACCTCCTCCCCGGCAGTTTGGGGGGGGGGGGAGTTGTTTCCGGACTTTTTACTCTTTGTTTTTAAAGACCCTTCTCCTTTAAAACCATATAACAAGCATAAAAGGCCGATCATATCACTCCAAATAATCCAGCTGTTATACCACTAGCTAACCACATGGAGACTAGCCAACTTGGTCATGACAAGATTCCCTGAGGCTAGAACTACGAAATCCAGCTTAACCGCATGGAGTTAATGCTGTATGCGTAATACATGGTTATAAAGGAGAAGAGTCTTTGTATAATGTAGCTCCCAACCATCCTGGACAAGTGACCCGCTACCTCCCACCACAACACGGCAAAAGTGTCCCATCTTCAGTTCTCACAGGCAATAAGCTGCCTCTAGATGTGTCTTTCTCCTCACACTGTATAAAGGGCACATATACACTTAGACAAGCCCAGTGTGCATGTGTATAGGGGCGCCTGGGAATAGATGTACTGTGTAAATGTGAACATACTTTTTTTGTATGCTTGTGTATTAATTCTGCTTTGTTTCTCTCTAACCAGGTACTTCGTGAAGTGAAGGTGTTGGCCGGATTACACCATCCTAATATTGTTGGTTATAATACAGCATGGATGGAACATGTGCAGCCTCCAAATTCCAAATGTACGTGTCTTGTGCTCTGTCTCCCACCCATCTGACCATAGACATGAGTTGAATTCCATAAATTCCAGCTGATCCTTACAGTACATAGTAAAAACCCTGCTCAGTTATCCAGTTTGTTTTAAGAAACCAAAAAGGTCTGCACGGGACTATCTAATTTTGCAGCAACTTGGGGGGGGGGGGCGCTATGGGTTGTGCACCACTGGTTTACACTTGTTGTAGGGTGGAAGGCTCTCCTTTGTCCTCCTTATGACACTACATACAGTAGTATACTTCCTGGAAAGCAATGCAGAACAACATCTGAACATAGGTTGATAGGTAAATAATGCTGTCATATCCCTGTATTCTAAGACTTAGCTATTGTGCTTTGATTTTAGGTAAGCCAATTCCCTCCTTACAAGCAATTAAAGGGTCCACCAACCACAAGTCTGAGGAGTAAGTATTGCCCCAGAAGATTGTATTCTGCATCCCATATTATAGACTAGTCCATTACTTTCTATTTGTGATATATATATTGCTGTCTATTAAGAGATGATATCCGCTTTAAGCCATCTAGTTACTGACCTAGTGATAGTCTTGTACTTGTTGTTCGGAAGTTTTCCAGAACTCTATTATTCTGTGGTGGTAGTGCAACTTGATCATTACTTCTGCCAAAAGAAACCAGCACTGTAAAAAGCCTATTTTGAATCTGCACTTTATAAAAGTTTGACATGTCAGAAGTTTTGACCCGTTGCAATATGGGTGTAAGAACTCGACCAATTGTTAGAGCCTAGAGTAGCAATCAGCGAAGAGCTTCACTCACTGACTATATCTTCTTTATCTGTCCTACCGCATCTACTGCTGTGAGCCAGGGAGTGAAGGGCTTGGCATGTGCTTCACCTCGCTCTATCCAGGGATAGAACACCCAAACCCTGACTGATCAAAACTTTTGACTAATCTGCAGGAAAAGTTAGACGGATTTCGTGGTATTGAACCAGATATTTTCATCATTGCAGGAATAATAAGGGTCTACAAAGTGTAGAAAGCAGTGGGGGATCTATTGTGTTTGCTGACTCAACAGATGGAGAGCAGCCGGGGGACCCAGCCTCCCAGAGTGTTAACATGGCTTTTCTGGATAAAGACAAGTATTACGCCAAAAACAAGATCAAGAACTTCAGTATGTCTGACGTTAAGCCGTGTGTAAACAAAGACTCCAATGCCAATGTGCGATCCTACTCCAGTGTCTGCAATAAATATGACTCCTCACAGGAACTGTGTCCGAGGGACAAGTGTCCTTTTAATTCTGAAGATGACATGGATGATGGGAGTGATTCTTCTTGTGATGAAGAGTGCCCCCAGAAAGAACTCTGCTTACACCGTCACTTTGAGGTACAGTGTTAAAGTTTGTGCCATGTACAGTATATAATATTAGCCAGACTGCTGCAAGAGGTGCAGACTGCTGTTATATGGAGGAGGTACAGATTACACAGCCAGACTGCTGTTATATGGGGGAGGTAAAGATTACACAGGCAGACTGCTGTTATATGGGGGAGGTAAAGATTACACAGGCAGACTGCTGTTATATGGGGGAGGTCCAGACTACACAGGCAGACTGCTGGTATAGGGGGGAGGTCCAGACTACACAGCCAGACTGCATTTATAGGGGGGAAGGCGCTCCTGTCTACACAGCCAGACCGCTGTCATTGTGTGCTGTTTGTGATCGATTTAGTATAAGTTGACTTAATGGTTTTGTGTTCCCACAGATTCAGTATCATTTGATGTTACACATACAAATGAATCTCTGTGAAAGGTCCTTGTGGGACTGGATTGAGGAGAGGAATGAGCACTACAGAAAAGGGAGAGATTCAGCCAGTAAGTTTGCTGTAACTGCAGCTTTATTAGGGCATCTTCTCGCTTACATTTCCTGTGAATACTTACATAGCTATTATAGGTTATTCTGCCTCTAGACCAGGGAGCATCATCTGCATTATCTAACACTATACACCCATGAGTTTATTAATTTAGTGTCAGTCCAGTGTGTGTGTGTGTAGCTGGGGAATATGTTAGCGTAAATTCTCTTGTGTTAAAATAAAATCTATAATGGTTCTTCATACTGTCTGTCCTCAGGATGCTTTGGCTTTGTGGATGTCCGAAGTGCTTTGAGTATTTTCTATCAACTCTTGCAGGGTGTACGATACATCCACTCCATGGGGGTCCTCCATCGAGATTTAAAGGTATAATCTCTAAGCCAAGTGTAATATTCTCTAATTTCACATGCTGGTTTCTTGGTGTTTGACTATAACCTCAGCAACTAATTGTTGTCACTAAGGGTCCATTTACACAGAAAGATTATCTGCCAAAGATTTGAAGCCGAAGCCAGGAATGTTTATAGGCTGTTTCTGGCTTTGGCTTCAGATCTTTGGCAGATAATCTGTCAGATAATCTTTCTGTGTAAATGGACCCTTAGGGAAAGCTCCACATTTTTTAAATCAAAAATATGTTGTTAATGGCATATCCATAGGCCTGTCACCTAGAGTGTCCAATACATTTATTAAACTATATGGAATAGCACAGTCTGCTGCACTAATCTATACTGATACATCCAGTTAAAAAAAAAATAGTAGTTTACGGAGCTATATGGCACTGGTTGTAAAACTATACAGTTAGATATGTCATACCTGTATACCTCATAAATGCAGTATATGAGACCATAAATGTCACTCTTCCCATTGAATATATATCCTGTAGCTATCTGACTTGCTTTTAGATGCGTACGTAATATATGCATATTTGAGCATCTGCATTAGAGTCACAATTCCGAGACCACCTGCGTTTCCTATGGGATCTGAAGTCTGGATTCAGTAAATGTTCAGTATATTGCAGCCACAATACAGATGATGTGTACCTATATAATAACCATGGCAGCCTCTGCAGTTACTGCTTATACTGGACACTATGACCTGTGACCTGACATATTGCTTCTGTGTTTTTTATAGCCAAGAAATATTTTCTTACAAGGACCAGATCTTCATGTTCGTATTGGTGACTTTGGGCTTGCATGTAGAGATATAATACAGCACTCGGATATTTGGCCAAAGAAAGATGGGACCAATGGTAAGTGACTAGATGGCAGATATTGTATATTTATAATAGACTGATATGTCTTTAGCGTGACTATAGTGGCACCTAATATGAAAAGTCCTTATTTTATTTTTACATGACACAACTTGTTGTTAAGGTTAAAAGTCCCCATAGACATTATTAAAAAGTCACCCAACCCTGCCAAGTTCAGAGGGGCTGATGGACGGACCCTGTATGGGGCCTCTCAGTACCCCTTTAAATGTGGTAGAAAGAGCAATAACCCTACCATGTAAATCCTCATAAATATTCCTATAACAGCTTACATACAATCTATAGAACTAATAGTACACTCTTGTTTCCCACTAAATTCAGATTCTACACACACGTCAGGAGTGGGCACCTGTATGTATGCTGCACAGGAACAGTTACAAGGATCACACTATGATTTTAAGGTACGGAGATCTTTTAATATTTATACAGCACCCTGATAATCTTTGACAGCAGCAGCTACTGCAGTTGGTTTGCACAGCCTGTGTAATCTCTCCACCTGTCTTAAAGAGGATGTACCATCAGGTACATCGTCTTTAATATGACCCATGGATAGAACGGCGCCGTCACGGGGAAGCCAGTGCTGCGGTCCGTTTTTTGAACGGGTACCGGGGCTGAAGCACAGGAGGGACAGGAGGAAGCACAAGCCCAGTGGGCGGTATCCCCCCGTCCGTCTATGACATGGCTCCATTGATTCTAATAGAGGGAATTCCCGGCCGGCCCGTCTCCTGTGTTTCAGCCCCGGCGCCCGTGGATAGAACGGCGCCGTACTTTGGAACCGGGTCACTGTTCAAAAAAAAAAACGTCCGGTGGCACCAGCTTCCCCGTGACGGCGGCATTCTATCAGTGGGTCATATTAAAGAGGATGTAACTGATGGTACATCCTCTTTAAGGTCCCAATACGCCTTATACCTTTGTTGGCTGTATGGTTCAGTCTTCAGTATAAGGTGTAGGGGATTCTCTCCATCGTCCACTGACATTGTTCTGAGAGAGAGAAGCTGCAGCCAGAGCTCTCTGGCTCCGACTCTAGCCTCCTCATAGAGGACACACTCTCTTGGCCATGCCAAACATTCCTGTGTATGGTGGGGGGGGCGGGAGATATGACTGTACTGCCCTCCTCCTGTCACTTGTGGTATAGGGTATGCATGTGCAGTGCACACAGTCATAACCACAAGGATCTCTCGCTTTAATGAAGTAATTGTGCTTGTGTTTTGCAGTCTGATATGTACAGTGTTGGCGTTATATTACTGGAGCTCTTTCATCCATTTTGGACAGAGATGGAGAGGAATAACGTCTTAACATCTCTCAGCAGCGGGATCATCCCTGAATTGTTTGAAACCCACTGGCCAGTGCAAAGTAGATACGTTCGGTTACTGACCAGTGCTGACTGTTCACTGCGTCCATCTGCAGACAAAATGCTGAAAAGTGAGCTCTTCCAGGAAAAGGAGAATGTAAGTATAGAGAGGGTATGGTTAGCACAATGCTGGTGACTGCATAATAAACCATCAACTCTCCCATCCTGTAGAGATGCAGTTGTCTTATAATTAGTAGAAATATTAGGGTGCCTTCACATGTACTGGATTCACAGCAGATTTCACGCTGCTAGTTTGCAGCGAAATTCGCTGCAGATCCTGATATAGTAAAGTTCTATGTGGTCACATACCCGCAGCGGAATTTTCACTCTGCTGAGGATATGTGGCCCGGCCCCTTTAACCCGTAGCCCCGGCCCATACATTACCTGCTCGGCGCCGCAGCTTTGTGTGAGGTTTCTGACTCCCCTCGCTCTTCATCAGCCAATCAGTGCACGACAGCACTGACTGGCTGATGGGGAGCTGGGAGCTTCACACAGCCACGGCGCTGAGAAGGTAATGTATGCTCTGGGCAGCCCTGCAGCGTACATCACCTGCTCCAGGCTCCTGATTGCTTCAGAGGCTCCCGGCGGTCAGCCAATCAGTGCGCAGCGGCGGGGCAGTGCGCTGATTGGCTGACCACCAGGGGATGCTGGGAGGCTCCAAAGCAAGCAGGAGCCTGGAGCAGGTGATGTATGCTCCAGGGCAGCAGGGGTTTAAGGGGCTGGGTTACATATCCACAGTGGATTTTGCTGCAATCTCACAGCATGAAATCTGCTGCGAATGCGGTACGTGTGAAGGTACCCTTGAAGGGGTAATCTAGGATTTAAAAAGTTACTTTATTGAAAAACCAGTAACACCCTTGTCCCCAGGTTGGGTGTGGTGTTACAGTTCACCTTTCCCAAATTGAAGGCAAGAGATGTGCTGTTTCTGGAAGAAAGTGGTCATGGTTTGTAAGCCTGTAGTTCCTGTTGAAGTGAACAGAACGGAGCTGCAATAACCAGGCACAAATATATTATGGACAGAGCCAACTGCGTACAGCACTACTCACAGCATAGATCTGGCCAATTGGTGAGGGTGCCAGGTGTCATGATCCTACACAGTAGCTATTAAAGGTCTTTCCCGAGGATAGGTCAGCAATCATCTTTACCTTTAGAATAGTACTTTTTAATTCTTATGTTTTTCTTGCAGATGGTTCAGGATCTTCAGCAAAAAGTTCTTTATTTAGAGGAGGAGAATGAGAGACTGAAGAAGAGCCTTGAGTTATTACAGGGACAGATTTCGAGCAGAGATGCCAGCCTTTAACTGTTGCTGTCTGTTCACTAAATTTTATTGTAAATTAAAGGTTATTTATATACAGGGGTGTACCGTCCTTTCTGTGAAGTGCTGCTATATGCTCAGGTGTGGTCATGATTTCTCTACCTATTCTAATGCATAGTTGTGTGGAGGTGTCTAACCCTGGGGCATAGCTCTTAGTTTGTTCCTCATTCCATTGAGGAACTGCTGTATATTTTCAATGGTGACTTAACCCTATGTACACTTAGCTGATAGTCAGTGACTGCAGAATGTTCTTACCCACAGATCTAGGGTTTTCTGACTGCAAGAACAATGCAGATGCATATAGGAGACCAATGGTAATAACTTTCCACTGTGTTTATAATGCTGATGGCCTAGTCACAAAGGCAATCTATGTCTGATTGGGGATCTGCTGCAGCATCAACCACACACACTGAACTGTGCTGGAAGCCCTGCACTATTTATTGGTAGTGTTAGTTACTTCAGCTTCAGCAAACAGCTGCGGAGACATTGATGGCCTAGCTGGTAAGCTCAAAAAACTCAAAATTTCATGATATTCCCACACCTCAATTCAGAGTAGGGCTGGGCGGTATACCGCAAAAATACCGATACCGTCACTGGCGTCGGTTAACCGACCAACTTAGCCAGGACGGTATCTGCGGTATTTTTGTACTTCTATCTTCCTTTCAGAGCGCCCTCTCCCCTCTCCTGTCCCGTCAGAGTGCTCCCGCACACACGCGCGCTGCCCTGCATTAGCGCTGCACGTTATGTGCAGGGACGCCGGCATCAGAGCGGGAGGTGGGGGAGGAGGAGAAGGAGGAGGAGCAGGAGCAGGGTCCAGGTGAGAATGCCCGCCCCCGCCACAAGTCCCGTCCGAGCACCCGATCTCCCCACCCGTCTGGTCCCACCTCACCCGTCCGAGGCCCTCACCCCACTGGACCGGTCCCATCCGAGGCTTCCCCACCTTACCTCACCCGTCCGAGGCCCCCCACATCCGAGGCCCCCCGTCCGGTCTCATCTGAGCGCCCCCCACATCCGGCCGGCAAGTGCTGCACATGTGTGTGTGCAGGGACGCCGGCATTTCAGAGCTGGAGCAGCAGCTGACCTGTAGTCCTCTCAGTAAACAGTACAAGACTGTAAGTTAGGAGGAATGGATGGGCTGCAGCAGGCAGGATGTCGCACACAGCAATGTCTCCTACAGCTTATCCTGCCTGCTGCAGCCCATCCATTCCTCCTAATTTACAGTCTTGTACTGTTACTGAGGGGAACTACAGTCATACATACACGCCTATCCACCCCCTGTATAGTAGCACATCCCTGTCCCCCCGTACAGTCATAGACCCCTGTCCACCCTCCCCCTGTATAGTCATACACCCCTGTACAGTCATACACCCTGTCAGCCCTCCCTGTACAGTCATACACCCCTGCCACCCCCCCCCCCCCCCCCTGTATAGTCATACACCCCTGTCCGCCCCCCCTGTATAGTCATACACCCCTGTCCGCCCCCCCCCTGTATAGTCATACACCCCTGTCGGCCCCCCCCTGTACACTCATACACCCCTGTCCGCCCCCTTGTACAGTCATACACCCCTGTCGGCCCCACCCCTGTACAGTCATACACCCCTGTCGGCCCCACCCCTGTACAGTCATACACCCCTGTCCGCCCCCCCTGTACAGTCATACACCCCTGCCACCCCCCCCCCCCCCCCTGTATAGTCATACACCCCTGTCCGCCCCCCCTGTATAGTCATACACCCCTGTCCGCCCCCCCCCCCTGTATAGTCATACACCCCTGTCGGCCCCCCCCTGTATAGTCATACACCCCTGTCCTCCCCCTTGTACAGTCATACACCCCTGTCAGCCCCACCCCTGTACAGTCATACACCCCTGTCCGCCCCCCCTGTATAGTCATACACCCCTGTCGCCCCCCCCTGTATAGTCATACACCCCTGTCCCCCCCCCCTGTATAGTCATACACCCCTGTCCGCCCCCCCTGTATAGTCATACACCCCTGTCGGCCCCCTTGTATAGTCATACACCCCTTTCCGCTCCCCCCCCCCTGTAAGTCATACACCCCTGTCCGCCCCCCCTGTATAGTCATACACCCCTGTCCGCCCCCCCTGTATAGTCATACACCCCTGTCGGCCCCCTTGTATAGTCATACACCCCTTTCCGCTCCCCCCCCCTGTAAGTCATACACCCCTGTCCGCCCCCCCTGTATAGTCATACACCCTGTCAGCCCTCCCTGTACAGTCATACACCCCTGCCGCCCCCCCCCCCCCCCCCCCCCCCCCCCCCCTGTATAGTCATACACCCCTGTACAGTCATACACCCTGTCAGCCCTCCCCGTACAGTCATACACCCCTGTCGGCCCTTCCTGTGTAGTCATACACCCCCTAATAATGACAAATGATAATAATAATGATGATAATGATAGACTAACCACGGCTTGCTGCTCAGTGAGCTTTTTTACTTTTTTGATATCAAGTATGGCAAGTGGGTGTGGTTTGCAAAAGGGGAGTGTCATAATTATCGTTCAGTTATCGTTACCGCCGCTACATGTGCGATAAACCGCGATATTGATTTAGGCCCATATCGCCCAGCCCTAATTCAGAGTCTAGTATAAGGGTGGGTTCACACTACAGAATCCACACTAAGTTCCCACGGATTCCGTTGCTCGTCTCCACCCATCCCATAAACTGTCCCCTTAAATAATTAACATGTCGGCAGAATCTGCTCGGCCATAGAATGGTGTCTATAGCACAGGTGTGACGAGCGTCGGAATCCACCGGAACTTATCCGCACGAATTCCGTAGTGTGAACCCACAGAGTCGGGTATTGGATTCTAACTCGTAATGCAGGGATGGGGAACCTTCGGCCCTCCAGCTGTTAAAAAACTACAATTCCCATGATGCCTGGACAACCAATCATGGGAATTGTAGTTTTCTAACACCTGGAGGGCCGAAGGTTCCCCATCCCTGTCGGAATGGATGGATAGAAAATCCAATAGCACCTCAACACTTTCAGGTCATCTATCCCATAGCCCTAACCATAGGATTTCTCAGTGTACATTAAACATGTTTTAATGTATAAGTTTTGTTCAGCTCATGTAACATTTACATAGCTATGAAGACACAGTTGTAGAGACGTTTATTATATCCATGGCGTACCAATACAAATAACCACTTAAGTGCTGGCTTACAGGCTACTAGAAAGTTGTATACATGCCAAGGATCCCCCCAGTACAGTACATCTCCTTAGGTATGCCATAGGGATCTGCACTGCAGATGCCAAACCCTCAGACCACTCTCACTTTAATAATTTAAGAACTGTATTAAAGGAGGGGAGGTTTTCACAGGACTTCATCCATTTCAGCACATTTGCAGGGACTGCGGTGGTATTTCCAGACTGCTGAATGGCACACCAGCTCACGATATCTGCAATGGTCAGTTCATTCCCTACCAGCCAGGGAGTCTTGCCCAGGGCAGAGTTCATGGCCTTCAGCACTGCAGCTTTCTCCTTGCCGCTGCCTTCTCTCATCTGAAAAATGGCGGTGTCCACCCAGCTATCAATGAGTGTAGCTGTAACCGCACTGAACGTGTCGCCCAGCAATGAGAACAGGAACCTGGCGATATTCCCTTCTCCTTCAATTGGACACATATTCTGAATGCTGAATTTCATCTGCGGTTTGGGCACTAAAATTGTGGGAGGAAAAAAAAAAAAAGTTAATCTTGTACAGGGCTCCAGACTAAAAAATTTACCTGGGAGCCATTGGCTCCTAACCTGAAAAATTTAGGCGCCAAATAGAATATTTGGTCGCCAACATTTTAAACCATGTAAAATTAATGTTATGTTAAATGGGACTTACTGTGTGCAGATGCCACGGCAGCCTCCTCCTCCTTTAGATTCTTTCTTTTCTTAGTTTGAAAACGTTCAACATGGAAACTTGCAACTTGACAACAATATACAGTCTGACTCAGTACTTCAGCTTCACTTGGCTAGCCTTTTAATGAGGATTACTCTTCTGAACTTGAACTTAAAGGGAACCTGTCGACCCCCGTGCCGGGGTGACAGGCTCCCAACCCCCCTATACTCACCTCATCGCGCCGGGTCCCGCTTCTGAAGATGGCCGGGTCACGGAGATCTCAGCCGCTGCAGCCCGGCGTGCACTGAGAGATGAGTCCAACGCTCATAGAGAATGATGGGAGAGTCCAGCGCTCCGTCATTCTGACATGACGGAGCGCTGGACTCTCCCGTCATTCTCTATGAGCGTTGGACTCATCTCTCAGTGTGCGCGCCGGGCTGCAGCGGCTGAGATCTCCGTGACGGCCATCTTCAGAAGCGGGACCCGGCGCGATGAGGTGAGTATAGGTTCTAACGGGGGGTTGGGAGCCTGTCACCCCGTCACCGGGGGTGACAGGTTCCCTTTAAAAGCTTGCAACAGTCTATACATACTGAGCTAGACTTATGACTGCAGCCATAGTGACCCCCCACAAGATGTGTATATAGATAGATATATCTCTCACCTAGTGACTAATGCAAGTGACCCCCTACAATACAGACACCTGAGGGGCCCTGATAATAATAATTGTGCATATATCTATCTCCCAGTGTCTGCAGCCAGTTTGCCCTACACTTATAGATGGCCCCCTCCCCTTATAGATGACCCCCTCTACCCCCATTATAGATGCCCCCTTCTCCCCCCCATTATAGATACCCCCTCCCCTTATAGATGCCTCCTCTCCCCCCCCCCCCCCCATTATAGATGCCCCCTCTTCTCCCCCCCCTTGAAGATGGCCCCTCTTCTCCCCCCATTATAGATGCCCCCCCTTTCCTCTATGCTAAGCAGTATTTAAAAAAAACAAACACACAAACTCACCTGACAACCCGCTCCCCCGGCGATCCTCTTCTTCAGGTGCTGTCCCCGGCTGATGCGCGGCTGCCGGGGGTGTCCCGTCCTATCCCCGGCAGCGCGTCGCGTCAGTGAGCTCCCTGTACGCTGGGGCTGTGACTTCTGACACAGGAAGCGTCTCTGACATGCGCTTCCTGTGCCGGAAGTCAGGGCCCCAGGCAGCTCACTGATGCGCCGCGCTGCCGGGGATAGGACGGGACACCCCCGGCAGCCGCGCATCAGCCGGGGGCCCGGACTTAAAGAGACAGCGCGCCACCGCCGGGGCCAGTCGCAAATGGCGCCCAGATTAATAAATCTGGGCGCCATTTGCAAAATTTCAGTCGCATTGGCAACCATTTTGGTCGCCATCTGGAGCCCTGTTGTATGTTACCGCAAACAAAACCAATGCTGTCACCTGCTATTAGAGCACAACTGCTACCCTTCAACCCTGCCATCTTATAGGTTCTTGCTGTATACTTAAAGGGGTAGTCCCCCCATAAGAGCTAAAAAAATAAAATGCCCCCAAACCTGGCTGGTCTTACTCACCAAGTCCCCCTGAGTATTTTGAGCCGTCTCCAGTCTTTCTAGCTGCTTCTGCTCCATAGTTTAAAAAAAATTTAAATAGCTAATCTATATCCAACATGGCGCTGGCCAGAAAACTACATCTCTAACTATGCAATGCGGGTGGGCGGATGCAGTGTTGGGGGCCACACTGTGTAGGAGGGAGACAGTGAACAGCAGCTATCACTATCTGTATCCTCCCTCACTACAGTGAGCTATGTTAGAAGCGCTAACCAGGCCCATGGAACAGATGGAGGACACGTTATCCCGACACAGAGGGTGGGGGCCAGGAGCAGGGAGTGGTGTCGGGTTGGACTGCATGCATCTAAATAACAGCAAAACTGTGCAGAATCCATAATAAATTCATATTGGAAAGATGGAAAGCTATGGGTGGGCAACATATTAATGCAAAAAATGTTTTGGGGGAATACACCTTTAATATAGCAAATGTCTGGGCAGCTGGATGGCAGAAGATGGTAAGTAAAATTGTCACCAATGCCCCCTAAAGTTTTAAAATGACACTTTAAACTTTCAAAAATACTATTTGCAGCTGTAACTTTAAGAAAGCTACATTTTCACTATGGGAGTAGCTACTGTGCCGCAGGCTAGAAATGCCTGCTATATCGGATTTAAAGCATCAGCCTTCCTCTTGCATTTATATAGTTCCTTTATATAGCACCAACATATTCTGCAGTGCTGTACAGAGATTGTTCACACTCCCACCAGCCCCTGGACCCAATGGAGAGCACAGTCTAGATCAGGGGTGTCAAACCCAGGCCCTCCAGCAGTTGCAAAACTACAATTCCCATCATGCCTGGCTGTCCAGGCATGATGAGAATTGTAGTTTTGCAACAGCTAGAGGGCCGAAGGTTCCCCATCCCTGATCTAGACTGCAGTATGTTTGAGGGTTACCAGGGAAGACTCACACCACCTACCGTCTTTCCAGATGAGGGTGAAGCCGAGCTGATAGTCCTGCCGGGACTTCTTCTTGACCTGATCTCCAAAGCACTTGAGCAGCGGCTCTGGGATATTTGTGACGGATGAGTGAGTGTGCACGGCGGACAGCACCTGGTATCTCTCGCACAGCAGCCCGTGCAGGATCAGCAAGGAAAGAGGCGGCAAAGAGGGATTTGCATTGATAACAATATCTCTCAGTGCGCCGTAGTCCTGAATGTGAGAAACAAACCATGCTGCACATCAAGCAGGAGATTTACAGTTACATTATATACACTTGGATCTGTATCCCTAATGACTAAATATACTCTCCCTCCCCCCCCCCCCCATGCCTAGATTGGGAAAACAAAAATCTATAGGCACTAAAGCCAGTCCTTTCTAGCGATTGGTGGGGGTCCTAACAGCCAAATCCCATTGTTCACAACTTCTGGTTGTCTGAAGGTTTAGGTACGCTTTAAAGGGGTTATCCAGCGCCACAAAAACATGGCCACTTCTTCCCCTCTCGTCTCCAGGTCAGCTGCGGTTTGCAATCAAGCTCCATTTACTTCAACGGAACCCCAATCTGGAGACGAGTGGGGCAAGCGTTGCCATGTTTTGTAGCGCTGGATAACTCCTTTAAGGCTATGTTCCCACGCTGCATAAACAATGAATTCAATACCCCAGAATTAAAGGTGTATTCCACCCAAAATAACTTGATATATTGCTGCCCATGGTGAGACTAACAATTCATTCTACACTTGTTATTATCTTTTCAGTCTCCTTCCCCCAGTTCTGAGCTATGAATATTAAATCCGGACATAGGTAGTGTTAAACAACGTCCGGAACATAACATAGGTTTTGTTACGTTTTTAAATTGATGGTGTCTTCTTCAGAAAAGCCATCTCTATGTGCTCAGTGGTGGTCTGACATATGGCACCCCAGATGTCTCCTAGGGCCCCAGTGCCTGCAATACATTACTATTCATAAAGTATTTACCTTTACTGACTAAGCTGTCCATCATTATATTGGTTATGCAATGGTAAGCCACATTGTCTAACAGAAAGCATGTCCGTGCACTGCACTGAAGCCCCTATATGCCAACCCACGTAGCTTGGTGACAAGTTCCCCTAAAATACCAGCATTTATAACATACCTTTCCAAGTATAGAGTCTAGGTCAGCTCTGCGGGGGGCTGAGGTTGCACTCCCATCTGCCTGAATTATGTCCGTCACATCCAGATCTGCATCTGGGGTCTGGATCATTTTAGAGAGGCCGTCCACAGCAGCTTTCAGCTCATACAGCCGCTTTAGGATGTCTTCTTGTCTAGATTCCAGGGCTTGAATTGCTGGGTCGGTGGTCCCCTCCTGAAGAGACCGTCATACAGATCATAGGCGTTATTCGCACGTATTTTTACTTACATTGGGTAAACATAAAAAGTGACTTCCCATGATAAACTGTAAATACGTTCTTTAGTTTGACCTTAGAAATCTGCACGTAAGACCCGATTCACATCTGCATCGAGGACTCCATCACAGAATCCATTCAAACAACCAGACATAAGAATGTATTCAGCACTATTTTTGTCCCATTAAAATTCAGTGAAATGACGGACACCAGCTAGAAACTTGCCAGACCCATTAATGTCAATGGAGTCCATGAGCTCACGCAGTGGACTGGCCGGCTCTGTTTATTAGAATCTGAGACTGAGAACCCAGACCAAGTCCTCAAATCAGAGCCATGTAGGAGGCTTTAGAGTGTCATGTATGTAACTATACAGGGCTCCATCATTCTACCCTAGAAGCACCTGGAATACCTCCACCCCATGATACTGACCATGCCCCAGTACTTCCATTAGATCTGTATGAAATCCAACAGGGAAATAACTACCGCGTTTTCCCGACAATACAACACTGTCTTATATTCATTTTTGCTCCCAAAGATGCGCTAGGTCTTATTTTCAGGAGATATCTTCTTTTTCAATGAAGACGCATTCACGTCACATGCACAGCAGGGAGCGGACGGTATAATTGTTTCTGGCCACCAGGGGGAGCTCACCACAGCGCACTCGTACAGCACAGCAGGGACAGCGTAAGGTGTGGCGGCAGACTGTGCGCCACTCTGCATCTGGCTGTAGCGGACAACAGGGATGCCGGCAGGTGACGAACCTCCTGATGCCTTGCCTGCACATTTACAAGTAATGGCCGCAAAAGGGAGCATCAGATGGCAGCCTCCATGTCCTGCATGCAGCTGCTCTGCAACAGATGGTGGAGGTAGGGGACAACAGCGGCGGACTAAAAAGAATCACAGCTGCATGTCCTGGTGTTCTGATCGGTGGGCATGCCTCCAAACAAAAACCCTGCTAGGTCTTATTTTCGGGGAAGGCCTTATATTTAGCAATTCAACAAAATTTCTACTAGTTCTTATTTTCAGGGTAAAGAGGGTATATGACACAAAGGCCCAATGACAACTGTAAGAAAACGTGGACCCCTAAGCAGAACCCCAAGTCATTTCCATCATAAATGGAAGTCACAATGCAGGTGTGAATAAAGCCTTAGAAGTGGTTACATAGATTTCACATAATTTATGAAAATTCATGATTCCCCAACATAAAACAATAGATATATTAGCTATGCCAAACCATACAATAAAACACTGTTCACATTACAGGTATACAAGCAAATAAATATTCTACCATACTGTGGCATGGCCATTGTGGGACCCCATCTTACAGCTACACCTCCAATCACACACAGTGGTATATTCTGCATTTACTGATCTGTCACTGAAGCCAAAAAGAAAAAAAAACTGCGGCGGCGGATCTATTTACGCCATACAGAACCCATTGACTTTAATGTTGTCCATCAGGTTTCTGGCAGTGTACAGGGAAAAAATGGTGGTATATTCTGTTATTTTGCCTGGTGATGGAACCTAAATGTGAGAACATAGTGAGACCATATACAATGCCTGGTGACATATCCTGACATACACCACTGTATGCAGCCCCTAATGTATACTGGCACCTTACAAGGCTGACTACACAATTATTTCCTACAATTCCTCTCTCTTCAACAAAACATGGGGGACTCCCATTGTAGTCTATGGCCCTGGTGATAAGCAGTCTATTCCCATTGTAGTCTATGTCCCTGGTGGGCAGCAGTGTATTCCCATTGTAGTCTATGGCCCTGGTGGGCAGTAGTCTATTCCCATTGTAGTCTATGGCCCTGGTGGGCAGTAGTCTATTCCCATTGTAGTCTATGGCCCTGGTGGGCAGTAGTCTATTCCCATTGTAGTCTATGGCCCTGGTAAGCAGTAGTCTATTCCCATTGTAGTCTATAGCTCTGGTGAGCAGTAGTCTATTCCCATTGTAGTCTATGGCCCTGGTGATCAGCAGTCTATTCCCATTGTAGTTTATGGCCCTGGTGGGCAGTAATCTATTCCCATTGTAGTCTATGGCCCTGGTGATCAGCAGTCTATTCCCATTGTAGTCTATGGCCTGGTGGGCAGTAGTCTATTCCCATTGTAGTCTATGGCCCTGGTGGGCAGTAGTCTATTCCCATTGGAGTCTATGGCCTGGTGGGCAGTAGTCTATTCCCATTGTAGTCTATGGCCCTGGTGGGCAGTAGTCTATTCCCATTGGAGTCTATGGCCTGGTGGGCAGTAGTCTATTCCCATTGTAGTCTATGGCCCTGGTGATCAGCAGTCTATTCTCATTGTAGTCTATGGCCCTGGTGATCAGCAGTCTATTCCCATTGTAGTCTATGGCCCTGGTGGGCAGTAATCTATTCCCATTGTAGTCTATGGGCCGGGTCCTGTGCGGTCAGCAGTCTATTCCCATTGTAGTCTATGGGCCGGGTCCTGTGCGGTCAGCAGACACCATGACAGTGCCGGCCCCAGGATCTATGCCCAGAGCTCACAGTGACCCGGGAGGAGTCCCCGGTGGTGACGGACGGCGTATTACCTGCTCATGGTGCACGTTGGGCAGTCTGTACATACAGCTGGGCAGATCCACCGTGATGTCTCCGCTGTTATACGGCTGAACCTTATACATGGGCATGACTGCAGCAGCCCCGGCACCACGCTACTCACTCTAGACCTGACGACGTCACTCCCTTCCCGGCATACCTTGCCGCAAGCGGCTCCTTCCTAGCTGCACGACGGCCATTTTAACTTAGGGCAAAGCTCCGCGCATAACATTAGGAATACATATCCACTCTAGTGTTTCCCTCATCAAACGTGGCCGAATCGGTTCTTCTGCAGTCATTCTGCTCCTTCATTTCATCGACCAATGGAATGTGAGCGGTGGAGATTCTGGCGATGTGATTGGATGAAACAGTGAGCAGTAGAGAGAGCGGCGCTCAGCGGGCGGGAGTAGCGGGGTTCACTCACCTGCTCTGTGGACTACAACTCCCAGCAGGATAACCGCACAGCTCAGCCCCCTGACTGTAATGTGCTATGGAGCAGGAATGGTGAGTCTCCACAATCTCCCCTGCAGCGTCACAGCCTATTGGGGGGTTTCTTGTTCGTTGTCAATTTTGTTAATTTATTGAAAAATGAAAAGTTTTGCAACTTCCTACAGCCCTTTGTGCCTGGCCTCCTCACCATTCCCAGGACCAGTGCTTGCTGTCAGCGAATGGAAGTCATGCAGGATAGGATGTGCTGCAGACCTGATACTTCTCACAGCTGCGGGTTTGTTACAGTCTGCATCTGGTTAGATCTTCCTCCATTGTATAAATCTCACAAAGCATGAGCATGTCCTGTGGATGCAAGTGTAGCAGACTGCCAGCTGTGAGAAGTATCATGCAGGGAATAACCTCATTGCTGACAGCCAGCAGAGGATGGGAAAGAAGAACTAGAATACAGCCTATCGGACAATGTTATACACTGTATATCAATGGCTGACTACTGGTGGCCAAAGAAGCAAGGCCCAGAGCGGTGATGGGCGAGGTTATCTTACCCTGTTTCTCTGAACATAAGTCAGTGTCTTATATTAGTTTTTGCTCCCAGAGATGCCACATGTCTTACTTTCAGGGGATGTCTCATTTTTCCACGAAGAAGAATTCACACTTCCCACCCCACCCCTGTCTGAACGCTTCCCACACTGTCCCGTCTCTCCCCTCACTTGCCCGTCAGCCCCATCTCTCCCCTCACTCCCCTCAGTGTCCCGTCGGTCCCGTCTCTCCCCTCAGTGTCCCGTCGGTCCCGTCTCTCCCCTCAGTGTCCCGTCGGTCCCGTCTCTCCCCTCAGTGTCCCGTCGGTCCCGTCTTTCCCGTCAGTGTCCCGTCAGTCCCGTCTCTCCCCTCACGGTCCCGTCTCTCCCCTCACGGTCCCGTCTCTCCCGTCACGGTCACGTCGGTCCCGTCTCTCCCGTCACGGTCCCGTCGGTCCCGTCTCTCCCGTCACGGTCCCGTCTCTCCCGTCACGGTCCCGTCTCTCCCGTCACGGTCCCGTCTCTCCCGTCACGGTCCCGTCTCTCCCGTCACGGTCCCGTCTCTCCCGTCACGGTCCCGTCTCTCCCGTCACGGTCCCGTCTCTCCCGTCACGGTCCCGTCTCTCCCGTCACGGTCCCGTCTCTCCCGTCACGGTCCCGTCTCTCCCGTCACGGTCCCGTCTCTCCCGTCACGGTCCCGTCTCTCCCGTCACGGTCCCGTCTCTCCCGTCACGGTCCCGTCTCTCCCGTCACGGTCCCGTCTCTCCCGTCACGGTCCCGTCTCTCCCGTCACGGTCCCGTCTCTCCCGTCACGGTCCCGTCTCTCCCGTCACGGTCCCGTCTCTCCCGTCACGTTCCCGTCTCTCCCGTCACGTTCCCGTCTCTCCCGTCACGTTCCCGTCTCTCCCGTCACGGTCCCGTCTCTCCCGTCACGGTCCCGTCTCTCCCGTCACGGTCCCGTCTCTCCCGTCACGGTCCCGTCTCTCCCGTCACGGTCCCGTCTCTCCCGTCACGGTCCCGTCTCTCCCGTCACGGTCCCGTCTCTCCCGTCACGGTCCCGTCTCTCCCGTCACGGTCCCGTCTCTCCCGTCACGGTCCCGTCTCTCCCGTCACGGTCCCGTCTCTCCCGTCACGGTCCCGTCTCTCCCGTCACGGTCCCGTCTCTCCCGTCACGGTCCCGTCTCTCCCGTCACGGTCCCGTCTCTCCCGTCACGGTCCCGTCTCTCCCGTCACGGTCCCGTCTCTCCCGTCACGGTCCCGTCTCTCCCGTCACGGTCCCGTCTCTCCCGTCACGGTCCCGTCTCTCCCGTCACGGTCCCGTCTCTCCCGTCACGGTCCCGTCTCTCCCGTCACGGTCCCGTCTCTCCCGTCACGGTCCCGTCTCTCCCGTCACGGTCCCGTCTCTCCCGTCACGGTCCCGTCTCTCCCGTCACGGTCCCGTCTCTCCCGTCACGGTCCCGTCTCTCCCGTCTCTCCCCTGTCGGTCCCGTTTCTCCCCTCATGGTCCCGTCTCTCCCCTCATGGTCCCGTCTCTCCCCTGTCGGTCCCGTCTCTCCCCTGTCGGTCCCGTCTCTCCCCTGTCGGTCCCGTCTCTCCCCTGTCGGTCCCGTCTCTCCCCTCACGGTCCCGTCTCTCCCCTCACGGTCCCGTCGGTCCCGTCTCTCCCCTCACGGTCCCGTCTCTCCCCTCACGGTCCCGTCGGTCCCGTCTCTCCCCTCACGGTCCCGTCGGTCCCGTCTCTCCCCTCACGGTCCCGTCGGTCCCGTCTCTCCCCTCACGGTCCCGTCGGTCCCGTCTCTCCCCTCACGGTCCCGTCGGTCCCGTCTCTCCCCTCACGGTCCCATCTCTCCCCACACTATCTGGTCCCCCTCAGGACTGGTCCATGTACCTCTGCCAGATCCCGGTAACAGCACTGTTGTGCAAAGACAAGCGTAAGACCACGGTAATCGCACAAGGCAGCGACTGCCAGACCTCTAGGTAGAGACAGCAGGATGGCTGTAGCTGCCGATTCCCCCTCGCTGTGCCGCCCGGCCTCTTCACAGAGTGGTGCATAGAAGTTATCACACTGGCGGCCCGCTTCTTTGCCTCATGAGGCCTTATGTTCGAAAGATTCCTTATTTTTGGGGGGATGCTTTATTTTAAACTTTCATGTAAATCCTCCACTATGTGTATACCGTGTTTCCCCCGAAAATAAGACAGTCTGTTATGTGGGGTCACTGACAGGGATCTGGAGTGCTAATAATGTGTCTCCCAACCTGTGGCTGTCCAGCTGTTGCAAAACTACAACTCCCAGCGCTCTCACTTCCACCCATCACATAGGCTCTATTATATGCTTGAGTGGATTCCGTCATCCGCCCAAAGTAATGACTTGTCAATTCTTCAGGTGGCCAACGGAATCCGCCCGACCATAGAATGGAGTCTATGGAGCAGGCGGAGAGGGAAGCAGAAGCACGCAGGGATGAGCGTCGGATTCCGGAGTTTTCTATGAGAATTATTTTTTTGCATATACGCTAAGGCACAGTGTGCTGGGAGTTGTAGTTTTGCAACATCATTTGAGGATTGATTAAAGGGGTATTCCCATCGTAGACATATATGGCCCAGTCTAGGCAGGGTCTAACCAGAGAGGTGGTCAGGAATACAGGAGCGCCTGAGATCACTAGTTTTCACTGTTTCTGTAACTCCCACAGAAGTAAATGTGAGTTATGGTAACATGGTGATTGCCACCATTTTCTGCAATTTCTTACACCTATCTGTTCCATTCTCTATTCAGGTAAGGGGCAGAGGACCCAAGTTTAGCAGATAGATGCAGGTTCCCACACAGACATCTTCTTTTTCGGCAAAAACAGTCTGCCATTGGTTGGCTACAACAGTCTGCCGTTGGTTGGCTACAACAGTCTGCCGTTGGTTGGCTACAACAGTCGTTTGTTAATAACTTTCAGCCAGCGAACAGTCGCTTTAATTGAAATCATTCACTTTAAGGTGTATGGGCCCAGACCCCACTGATATCTACTGACCTGTCTCCTGGTATGTCATAGGTAAATGTGCATATAATCCTGTATATACAGCTTTTTTTTTTCTAATTTTGAGGTATCTGAATTTTCCTTTTTTCCCCTCATTTTCAGCACTGAACCCGCTAAAGCAATCAAGCCGATTGACCGCAAGTCTGTCCATCAGATCTGCTCTGGCCAGGTCGTACTCAGTCTTGCCACCGCAGTTAAAGAGCTTGTGGAGAACAGCATTGATGCCGGAGCTACAAGTATCGGTAAAAGGGACTTCATACTATCTCTCTCATAGAGGAGCAGAGGTGCTCCCCTGATTGAGGAACACATGCCAGGCCCTTATGGGAGAATACCTTTAAAGGGGTTTTCTGGTGACTGAGTGTCCAGCAATAAATTGTAATAAAATTGCATTGCTGTTTAATTGTTTCCGTATGTGATAGAAGCGGCAAGCGACCTTTATACTATGGCAAATATTTTAGGCATCGTTGGAACTATTGCTATAGTTACTTTACTATTTCCCTATAGGAAATGCCAGGACTGCAAGTTGCAGCAATGCACTAACCTTATGCTACTGCAGTATATATGACTATTATTAAGGATAAGTGATTTCATATTAGTTCTTGTAGTGCAGATCATAGAATAGACGGCTGCAGTGACAAGCCTGGGGGAAACACACCCGATAAATGTCAGGATAATATAACCTGGGGTCATTTTCTTTGCAGCAGCTTACATCCTGGTCACACTCATGTGAAAAGAAAATAACCAATATTTTATTATTTCCTAGACATAAAACTGAAGGAATATGGAGCGGAACTCATAGAAGTCTCTGATAATGGCTGCGGCGTTGAAGAACAGAACTTTGAAGGATTAAGTTAGTTAACTCTTTCTTGCCATGAACCAATGACCTAAAAATTCTAAAGCCGACAAACCAGTTAGAAAAAAAAGTTTTCCAAACCTGTCGATTTTAACAGGACTGGCTGTTTAATGTGTATGGGGACCTTGTGAGTCTCTCCAGACAAAAGATGTTGACGTGTATGGATGGACAGAGCATTTATGTAAATCAGAAACCTAAATAACCCCTATGAGAACCTATGGAACTTACAGAGTGGGCGCTCTGCTCAGGACCCCCTATATGAGCTATGGCAGAGAGCCACATACAAGCGGCAACTCACACCATGGCAGGCCCTGCATCTATTGCATATGGCACTACATACCCATATCATTTTCTAATTATTAGACAGCCCCTTTAAATTATTTTTACAGTTTACAAGAATATAGGCCAAATAGCAATACTGTAGTATAGTGGTGGCATGTGCAAGCAAAAAGGTGGATTGATTTCTATTACAAAGTAAAAGGGGTTTATTCAAAGGTTATTCAAATATCAATAAAATCCTCCCAAACACTTTTACACAGATTTGCTATGGCCTAGAAGCCATTTCTACTTTAGGGTAGCTTCACAGGTACTGTATCGCAGCAGATCCGCAGCAGATTTGACTAAATAAATTAGCACAACATTAAATCCGCACTGTCAAATCTGCCGCAGATCCGCAGCAGATTTGATGATGCAGATTTGATGCTGTGGTCATTCATTTAGTCAAATCAGCTGCGGATCTGCTGCGATACGGTATGTGTGAAGCTACTCTTAGGGTACATTCACACGTACAGGATCTGCAGCAGATTTTATGGCGCAGATTTGAAGTTGCAGATTCAATGTCCGGAGGCGACAAGCCTTCTTTACCATGAGAACTGTGAATCTGTGGAACAGTCTACCGCAGGATCTGGTCACAGCAAAAACAGTAGAGGGCTTCAAAACCGGCCTAGATAAGTTCTTAGAGCAAAATAATATAATTGCATATGTATAGAACTTAATCACCCCTCCCCCTTCCCTGTATTCATTCCCTCCTTGGTTTAACTTGATGGACCTGTGTCTTTTTTCAACCAAATTAACTATGTAACTATGTAATGCAAAGTAACCCTGGGCCATCAAATCTGCTGCAGATCCTGTGCACCCTTAAAAAGATAAATCTGGTGTTAGTGACCCCCAATAAAATTCCAGACTGGCCATGAGGTTGACACACAATGAAAAACTACCAATCCCAGCCACCACTTCCCCTCTTCTCTGCTAGCCCTATGCTCAGATAAACCCTTTTTTTATGTGAAAGCTTCTAATATTCCTTCTATATCCTGCAGTACGTGATATGTTGCATTCTGCTTTACGTTACTGATCATGTTTCATCCTACAGCTTTGAAGCATCACACGTCCAAATTGCAGGAGTTTTCCGACCTGGTTAATGTGGAAACATTCGGTTTTCGAGGAGAAGCTTTAAGTTCTCTTTGTGCATTAAGGTAAAGCAGACAGATTATAGAAATACAATTCTGGTTTATAAAATGCTCCAGATTATCAGACTGTGATCGAAATGTGTAAACCTTGTGTGTTGTTTATTAGATGTTAGATTAAAGAAATTCCTCTTCTTGTTAACAAAATAAGAGGGCGTGCACACGCTTTGTGATTATGGTTCGTGCATGGAAAATGTGCTAGGGACCAGAATGTGGAACTTGAAGCATGATGCCGGGGGTTCCATATTCCAGTCCATAGCACATCTTTCTTGCACAGACCATAATCAAGGAACATGTGACAACCCCCTAACTATTGTGATGTAGTTGTCCTATGCATTCTGTATTCTGATCAATTATCTTTGTACATAGCAATACATTACTGTCTGTTATATATGATTCTTCTTTTACCCTATAGTGATCTGTCAATTTTAACCCGCCATAAGTCAGCTAATGTGGGCACTCGCTTGGTTTTTGATCAAAATGGAAAGCTCATCCAGAGATCCCCACTCCCCCGACCGCAAGGAACAACAGTCAACGTACAGCAGCTTTTTTTTACTTTACCGGTACGGCACAAAGAGTTTCAGAGGAACACAAAAAAGGTAAGGTGACCTTAACACTTTAAGTAAGTGAATTAGGACTGATCCTAACCAGCACTCCAGCAGCAGATGAAAGATGTTTCTGCTGAATGATCTGGATGCCTGATGTGTAGTGTGTGTGTTCATCCAGAGCAGTCCTGATGCAGTATATGATAAATAAAAATACTCAACACATCTCACCACAGTAAAAGTCTCCTCTCTCTTTTGTCCCTTTAAAGGAGTTTGCGAAAATGGTCCAGGTGTTACAAGCTTACTGCATTATTTCAACGGGTGTGCGTATAAACTGCACCAATCAAGTGGGCCAAGGGAAGAGGACCCCCGTGGTCTGCTCAAGTGGGAGTTCTGGTAGCATGAAGGAAAATATAGGAGCAGTGTTTGGACAGAAACAGGTAAATTACACAAGTCTGCATTATGCATTTCACATGTATAGATGGCAGATTATTGAAGGGATCCCATTCTGTACAGCTATAAGTCAACTTAAAGGGGCTTTTCCAAGAACACTGTAAACATCTGATAGATTTTAATACAGCGTGATCAGCTCAGTGAAAAAAATGTGATGCATCTTATCAGAGGTTTTAAGGTGTATCTATTGTATATGATATGAAAGTCCTTTATTGGAAGATCCCATTAAATTAGTATTCCTGGGAAAAACAATTGTTTTTAAATCAATTGGTGGCAGAAAGAAAGCTGATTTGTAAATCTCCAGTCTTCCAGTACATATCAGCTGTTGCTTGTCCTGCAGGAAGTTGTGTATTCTTTCCAGTCTGACACGGTGCTCTCTGCTGCCACCTGTGTCCATGTCAGCAACTGTACAGAGCAGTAGCCTCAGAGAAAACCTCTCCTGCTCTGGACAGTTCCTCTCACTGACAGAGGTGGCAGCAGAGAGCACCTGGTCAGACTTCCTGCGGGACATGCAGCAGCTGATAAGTACTAGTAGACTGGAGAATTTTAAATAGAAGTGATTTACAAATCTGGATAACTTTCTGACACTAGTTAATTTGAAAACAATTTTTTTTAAGTACCCCTTTTAATCTTTTATCCACGTACCACAAATCCAACTACATTGTTTATTGCATATATTTGGGTTATGCACTTTGCCAAAACTGCTGGCTTGCCGAAGGTTGTGAGGATAGGCCATCAATATCTGAACTTGAAGAACTTCTTTAATTCTATTCATAGATCCACAGAAGTGATCATTCCTTATTCTGTCTCTTTTTTTCCCCTTGCCAGCTGCAGAACTTGATTCCTTTTGCTCAGCTGCTTCCTAGTGAAAGTGTTTGTGAAGAGTATGGACTGAATCATGCAGATCTACTAGATGGGCTCTATAAGTGAGTAATGGTGTTCATTGTGCATTTCTATTGTACTTTTTACCTCCATGTTGATGGGGTTTTCTACAACCTAAAGATGAATGTGTCTCCATAGTTACAGACTACAGAGAAAATTCAGTGTAGTCTGATCCTGTAGCTTTGTTTTTTTCTTAGCTCTCCTCTCCTCATGACAACCGATATAGGAGAGGGGGTAATATGACAGGAGAAGGGCAGTTCTTTTGCATGCAAATCCAGATTTAGTCTTCCAGTTTGAGTATATTGCAATTCTGTACCTTCATTGTCATTATATTACTGTATATGTGTCATGAAGGAATAGGAGAACCTTAGAAGCACCAATATTCCAATGCATAATCTTTCTCTCAGTATTACAGGATACATATCTCGATGTGACCATGGTGTAGGAAGAAGTGCCACAGACAGGCAGTTTTATTTTATCAACCAGCGGCCTTGTGATCATGCTAAGGTAAATTGTTATTGAACGCACATAGTAATTCATGAGTATTACAGTATAGTAGAGAACCTGTTTACATTTAGTTTTGTTACATTGGTCACACCTAAATATAATGTCCATGACCTGGATACTGATTACTCCTAAAATTGAAGGAGCACTCCATATAAAAATAACTTATTAAAGTGTCACTGTCGTACTTTTTTTTTTTTTTTGCAGAAATCAATAGTACAGGTGATTTTAAGAAACGTTGTAATTGGGTTTATTAGGCAAATATGCCATTATCTGCATTCAAAAAGACTTTCTCCAGGGCCCCCCCCCCCTCCTCTCTCTCATTCACTGCTCATTTTTAGGAAATCTCTACTCTTTTACATCAGTCGAGCCCTTTGTAACCTATGGAGAGGGGAGGAGGGAGATTAGTCGCCAGCAGAGAGGAGAGAACAAAGGATTACATAGCGGGACCTGTGTGAAAGCCAGTATTCAGAGGTCAGAGAGGTCAGTGCTGACTTCAGAGGCGATAGCTGTAAATTAATTCTTTGTTGTCCTGTTTTGGTGACTCATCTCCCTCAACCCCTCCCCTCTCTAAGTTTGCATTGCCTAAGAACTGAAGAGTATTAGTAAATCTGGGCTAGTGTTTCCACTTTGCCTAAAGGCAAGGAACTGTTGGGCACAACATTAATGTCTTTCTTAAAGGCATGTTCCTACCTCGGTTAAACATGGCTCCAGGAGCCTGTGGCCTGTTTAAAGTTAATGTAGGTGTTTGGGAAGCCAAAAAAGCTGAAGAGGTTGGGTTATGCAATTTGACTTTAAAGGAAAACTATCAGCAGGTTAGAAGATCCTTACCTGCAGATATGTCTCTATTGTGCGTGGGGCGCTGAGGATGAAGGTAAGTTACTCTGCTTCATCCTCAGCACCATTTCTGTGCAGTTTGTAGTTAAATTCATAGGCTAATAAGGCGGTTTGGTGCTTTTAATAAGTTCAACATTAGGTGTAGCACTGCCTGTTTTCAGCTTTCTGACAATCTCCAGTGGCCACATATAGGCTGGAGTGGACTGAGGAGTCCTCGATCTAAAGACATACATTGTGGACAGAACATTGTTTACATGGGGAGATGTGCTGCGGACTATGATTTATTTTCCACATTAATGTGATCAGCCATTTATTATGCATGTGTTCTTTTTTCAGCTGATGAGGGAGATGTTTACCCAGGGCAGTGATCGGAAATGATTATTTGTAGGGACATTCATTCACCCAATTATTGACCCTATGTAACAGGGTTGTAGAAAGTTGGAAAATGATTTCTGTCAGAAGAGCGGTTGTATAGTATATTAATAACAGTGTGCTTTCTGTTACTCAGGTCATCAAGGTTGTGAATGAAGTCTATCATTCATTCAACAGACATCAGTATCCATTCGTTGTTCTCAATATTTGTGTTAATTCGGGTGAGTTTTAGGGCAACTTAGGGATCATTGCATATAGAGCAATATCAGGAGCTGACTGTATCATACAGCTGACACCTGCCTGCAAATACCGGGAGCAAACATCAGTCCAATCCTGTCAGTTTAACCCTCTAGATGCCATAATCAATAGCGATTACAGCATGCAAAGAGTGAAGTGACAGGTGCCGCACCTTTGACGGATCCGATTGGCATACATGCGACACAATTTACAAGTCAGACACAATTAACATATCAGTTATTAGTGTGAATACTAATAATATATGAATAAGTTGCATGCAGATATTATAGCTTGCTTATGGTCCACAAATAATTTATGGATATCCGGAAATGTTGGTGCTTCTTGCAGAATGTGTTGATATTAACGTCACGCCAGACAAGAGGCAGATTTTACTTCAGGAGGAGAAACTTCTACTGGCCATATTAAAGACGTCTCTCACTGCAATGTACAGCAGCAATGTAAATAAGTTACAAGTGAATCAGCAGCTGATGGACCTCACAGGTATGTACATATTATTATACGTATCATACAAGGATTGTCCCACCATGACCTATCACATTTTATTGTATAGTTTATAAATCGGAACAATGTTTGCCATTTACATGATGTTAAAAAAAAAAAAAACAACCAGGGAAGACATTTACTTACATATTATTGCGCCACCTTGTGTTTATAGTGTATAGTAATATGCGTGTCCACATATTGTTTGCAAGCTGGAGGATACATATGATCTGTGACAGCCAGGTCCCTGCATAGCCATCCTGTGTTCCTTGTAGAGCATTCAGGGTATCCTTGGCACCTCTCCTGTCAGATGGGACTCCACAGGGAAGGAGAAAGTAGCCACTATAGTATACAATATTATTTAGACTTTCCAGTACTATAGTGTAGAGCCTTTTTTATGTTTTAATTATTTTATCACATCTCTAAAGGCCGTAAAGCCAGAGCCAGAGTGTAAACAAGTGCGGAGCTGCTAGATTAGGTAGCCTATTACTTAGTGCAGCCCCTACCTTTTAATCAGCCATCGGTCACACATCTCCTATTATATGGAGACATGCGCGGCTGATGGCAAACTGTTTGTTGACACTTGAATACTGTCTCTATTACATGGTGCAATATCTGCCTCATTATGTATATATGCCTGTGGCATATAGTGTTGGCATTCTTCTGAAATTTATCCAATGCCGCTTAAATGCTCCTTATATGTTACATTTTTTTCTACAATCTAGTACACTCTGAGGGGTAGCAGAGTGCAGTTTTCTGTACAGTGGTGTAAGGTGTGGGTCTGACGTTTTCACGTGTATACTATGAACGTTCTATGCAGGAAATCTTAGAAGAGTCAATGCAGAAGAAGCAGACTGTCCCAAAGAAGAACAGCCTTGTTTATCAGACAGAGGCGCACTCGCTGTCTCTAAACTCCGGGAGGCCTTCTCCAGCAGCCAGAGGTCTATGGGCAGTCCAGCAAAAACAAAAACGCAGGGGCAGAGCTCAGCTCCAGCTCAAAGGAAACTACAGTCATTTTTTAACATTTCACCTAAACCTGCATCAGATGTTAGTGATCCCAAGGAGTCTCAAGACACAAGGCAATCGTTTAGTGATGTTACCCAGACTGAAAGTGACGGTGACTGTGGTAAAGAGACCATCAGCACCTGGGAGCCGTTCTGCCGCACTAGTACTGACAGCATAGCCTGCTCACCAGAGACCTTTGTAAAAGCTGAGTTAGGATCCCCAACAGCTTGTCATCCTCCTCCTGTAGAAGCTGCAATCCTATCCCAGGATCGAGACAAAGATAAAACCGATGATATTCCTGCTCCAGATTACAAACGTTTGAAAATTGAGAGGATGGTGAAAAATGTAAAACCTGATTCGGTGGATGCACCAGTTCACATTATAAAGAAGACCGTGCCTTTAAATTTCTCAATGTGCCATCTGATTAAACAAATGGAAAAACTAAAAAGGCAAAGGCAGCAAAATGAGGAATCGGAAATGTTCCGGAGATTCAGAGCAAAGATCAGTCCGGGGGAAAATCAGGCAGCAGAAGCTGAGCTCAGGAAGGAGATCAGGTACATGGATGGTTGCTCATTGTATATCTACATTGCCTGCTTGCTGTAACCTCTCATCGTACGCTGAGATTGATGGCATTACTGATGAATGTGCAAGATCTTACATAAACAGCTTAGGAAAATAGGCGGAAATCCCAAATTTAATCCCTGCCGTGGACCACTCGGAATGCCGCCTGCCTCAGTGTCTCAATGTTAAATATAGGGCGCCTTCGCTCTCCGCAGCTCTTCACCAAAAGAATGGACATATCCATTCTTTTAGCGAAGAGCCTTTTGTTAGACTGGAAATCCACTACAGCCATGTAAAGAGAGCCTATGATCTTTTCTGCTTCTCTCCAAGTGCCAAATGATGGGGAGTATGAGATCCCTATTCTTCACAAAAGGTAACTCCCATTTTTCAGACACTGATGGTATTGCCCATTAAATAATATAAATGTCTCTGATTAGAACACCCTTTCCAATGGGTTATCCAGGATTAGAAAAAGCAAAGCTACTTTCTTGGCAAAATTGCACCATCTCTGTCCCCAGGCTGTGTATGGTATTGCAATTAGGCTTCATTCACTGAGCTGCAAACCCACACTCAAACTGAGGGTGAGAATCGTGCTGTTTCTGAAAGAAAGTGGCCATGTTTATCCAATCCTGGATAACCCTTTAAGTTTTATTGCTATAAATACAATGTGACAGTGGTTGTTTTAGTGAATGAATGACTAAAGGTAAAGAATGAATATTGCAGAAGAGAACAATTATTGCCTATGCCTGACCACATAGGATTAGTCATCAGACAACACCTACATGTAGATTTTATGAGGTGTTGCTAAACACAGTACTTTCCAAGGTAGCTCAGGTTTTTAGACACGTGGAGCACGGTATCCAAGCTGTGGCTCCCCAGCTGCTGCATAACTACAATAATGGCTGCTACAGCCTCGGGTTTGTTAAAACAATATTATCCAAAAAGATAGTGATGTCCCTTCAGGTAAAGCGTCGTCACTTTCACCAGTCCATCTGCTGTTTTTTATATCTGAACACTAGGGGATTCGTGTCATTTCTAGCACTGTAGACATCTTAGGCTTATTGTTTGCACATGTCCGTTTTCTATTATTATCTTTCTATGTAAATTCTGTGTAATTATTTTGTCCAGTTGATGTAAAGAATGACAGAAAATAATTGTTCTTTACAGCAAAGAAATGTTTTCAAAGATGGACATTATTGGGCAGTTCAATCTGGGATTCATAATTGGCAAACTAGACTCCGACCTCTTCATCATCGACCAACATGCCACAGATGAGAAGTATAACTTTGAGGTGTTACAGCAGAACACTGTCCTGCAGGGGCAGAGACTTATCATGTATGTATACACCATTTACTCTCTTAGAATAGTAGACAACATAAAGGAGTTTTCCAGAGAGATGGCCTATCCACAGCACAGGCCATCAATAGCGGACACCCACACTCCACTCTGATGGTGTATGTATGTATGTATGTATGGGGGGCAGCTCTTTCCTATTAACTAATTGCAGAACAACCACTATAAATGGTCACTGACTTTATTTTCTCATTAGTTATTATGTTATATCTGACCCTTTAATACAGTGAGAGATACGGCAAAAAGGCATCACGACTTCTCACCATTATATTATATTATTGCATGTGTCATTTCAGGCCACAGAAACTAAATTTAACTGCTGTGAATGAGACAATTCTGATGGACAATATAGAAATATTCAAGAAAAATGGATTTGATTTCATCTTTGATGAAGATGGTATGTATGAGGATCGGTTCTTCTCTTTGTCTCTCTATGAATCATCCAGGGTTTCATATACATATAGTAACTGGGTCCGCTACAAGGGAGGATTGTCTGTGGCAGCTGGGCTCTCCAGAGAGAACTATCCCTGCCTGCTCTATCAGTGTATACACAGTGCTCAGTGAGTGATGGGTATACAGCTTAGCTTCTGGCTGCCACTCATATGATTGCTGTATGCCAGGTAGTTACAGTGAGTGTCACAAAGCTGTACTCCCTCTGTAACTCTGTAGCTATATGCACCCACCAGACCACTGCTTTTACAGAAGAGAGGTGGTCGGTAACCCAGAGAACGACCTGATAACAAGAGGAGTAAAGAGCAGCATATCAGGAGAAGGAGGCATGAATGTAGTTTTAACTCTGCGCCCTTCCGGATGCCTGGAAGAGCTGGATCCAATCCCGGGAAACTGGGAGAAGTTTCCCATTACTGGATCCAGCTTTTCCCAGCTCCTGATCGGAGCAGCACGAAGTTCAAAGGCAAGACTGCTGAGTTAACACAGAGCTTAACTTTTTTGTTAATATTATAAATTTGCTCATCTCTAGCGATGAGCTCTACAAGTATAACTATATTAGTTGAGATGGGAATACCCCTTTAAATATAAAGAAATTTAACCTCAAACCCCTTTTAAAGAGTTTTCCAAGGCTTAGAGAAACATTGCCACTTCCCTCTAGAAATGGGACCTCTCCTCTCCTCAGTTTGGGTGTGGGTTTTGCAGCTCCGTTCTTTTAAAGGAAATGGAGCTGAATTGCAATACCACACACAACCTGAGGACAGGGGTGGTGCTGTTTTTTGGAAGCAAGTAGCTGGCTTTTTTTGTAATCCTGGAGAACCCATTTATTACTGTGAATTGGAGTTCACAGGCTGATAATATCTCTTTTATGTTTTAAGCTCCCATCATGGAAAGAGTAAAGTTAGTTTCTTTACCGACCAGCAAAAATTGGACCTTTGGCCAGCAGGACATTGAAGAATTAATCTTTATGCTGAGTGACTCTCCAGGAGTTATGTGCAGACCGTCTCGGGTACAGCAGATGTTCGCCTCAAGAGCGTGCAGGAAATCTGTAAGTGAAACAAGTTGTGTCTTCAGTTATTTGTAGTGTTCACGGCAAGAGACTAAATCCAAAGAGAACCTGTCACCTATATACATTGCTCCCTGCTCCCACCACGAGTGACCCAGTGTGTACCGCTGGCCTGTTCTAACATTATATCCAGCAGTCAGTTAAAAGTACTAGGAAAAACTTTTAAAAGTTACTTTTGAAGGCATTTGTTTTTATCGTGGTACAAAAATTTTTTTGCCATGAGTCTTGGCTTAGTTAAAGCGAATGTACCATCAGGAACATTCACTTTGTGTTGCACATGAATAGAACGGCGCCGGTGTGGGGAAGCCGTTCCTTTTTTTGAACCGCAGCCCAGTTCTCAAGCACGACACCAGTTTAATACTGAGCAGTGGCCCGGGCTTAAGCACTTGAGGTGGACCGGCCTGCCCCCAGTGGGCAGAAACCCCCTCCCCTCTGACGTGGCTCCATTGATTCTAATAGAGCCGCATCACAGAGGGGAGGGTGTTTCCTTCCACTGGGGGTAGGCCGGTCTACCTCAAGTGCTTCAGCCCGGGACAGTGCTTGGTAACTGACTGGCGCCATGCGCGGGAACTAGGCCACGGTTTACAGAAGGACTTTCCCGTGTTCTATTTATTTGCAACAACACTTAAAACCAATGTACAGAGACATGTCAAAGGTTTTGATGGGTCCGAATCCGAGTGTTTAGACTTGTACCGATTGTGAGAACAAGCTGGGACAAGACCACGCTGGAGCTCCCCGCTCTGTGTCAGCGAAATCAGCCAGGCTCCACAGACTTACAATGGCTATCAGTCCAAGCCCGGCTGATCATGTGACACAGAGACGGGAGAGGATTGTGCTTTTCGTGGTCTTATCCCGGCACGTTCTCACGATCGGTCAGGGTCTGAACACTGAGACCCAGACTGATCAAAACTTTTCTCATGCCTCTTTGACATGCCCAAAGTTTTCTATAATGAAAGTAAAAAGAAGCTGCTTTGACAGATCTCATCTCTCCTCGCCTAAAGGGGCTCATTACAAATTACAGATTACAAATCACAGGAGAGAAGGGCTGATAAAACCTACCAGAAAAAGGCTGTGTGACTGGCTTAGTAGCTATTAGCACACTGCAGGAGGCTGTAGAAGGGAAAGTCAACAAAAATTGTTATCATTATACCATGATCCTCTGCTGGAGCTTACTAGTGGTGGTACTGCTGTTGGGTGAGGATTCATGGTCTCTTTTTTTGCTGACAGGTGATGATCGGAACAGCCTTAACCCCTCAGGAAATGAAGAAACTGGTGGCACACATGGGAGAAATTGAGCAGCCGTGGAATTGCCCCCATGGGAGGCCGACGATGAGGCACCTGGCCAGCCTGGATATGATCGACTTCTGAGTTACAGAGGCAATACATACAGTAGTGACCTCTGTAGTTCTGCATGTGTTTTATCTAATAACAGGTTGTATTTTATACGTTCTTATGGAAAAATAGTCATTTTACACGGCCCAAGTTTAACGTTTTATTTTGTATTTGTTGATATTTTGAAATAAATATTTTTTATAAGCCTTTGCCTATGTTCTCATTGGTTATGTATAGAGTGCTAGCCATGATAGCCAACCATCCCAACGTTTGAGATGCCAACATATACTGTGGTGTACTGCAGCGAACTCCATTCCGAAACATTCGAGGTGCTTTCTGCTGCTAATATACTGGGACAGAACAGCGCTGCAGGCCATGGTATTAAAGTGAATGTACTATCAGGGCCCAGGCTTAAGCACCCCCAGTGGGTCAAGCACCCTGCCACGCTATGGTATGGCTCCATTAGAATCAATGGAGCCGTATCATAGAGAAGCTAGGGTTTCCTCCAACTGGGGCTTCAGCCCGGGCCCTGATGGTACATTCACTTTAACACTAAGGGGCCATTTACACAGAAAGATTATCTGCCAAAGATTTGAAGCCAAAGCCAGGAATGGATTTGAAAAGAGGAGAAATCTCAGGCTTTCCTTTATGACCTGTTCCCTGTTTATATTCTGTTTCTGGCTTTGGCTTCAAATCTTTGGCAGATAATCTTTATCAGTAAATGGACCCTAAGTAATATCTCCCCTGGGCCTGTGTGTTTCTGCATTGATTCTCCCATTGAAATCAATAGATGCTGTAAAATCCCTGTAAATTCTAATCAAAATCTGCAGATTCTGGAAATTGATGGTCTGTTACCCATAGCAACTAAGCACAGCTTTAAAATGAAAGCTGATCTGATTGGTTGCTATGGGTAACACACAGCAACTAATTACTTCTTAAGTTTTATAAATGGAGGAATTTTTTTGCAGAAAATCCCTAGCTAACCTAGCTTAGGCATGGGGAACCTTCGGCCCTTCAGCTGTTGCAAAACTACAATTCCCATCATGCCTGGGCAGCCGAAGCTAAAGCTTCGGCTGCCCAGGCATGATGGGAATTGTAGTTTTGCAACAGCTGGAGGGCCGAAGGTTCCCCATCCCTGACCTAGCTGAATAGGTCTTGGTCACACGTGCGGTATTAGGAGGGACCCGCCCATCGTAGTCTACACAATACGGAGCATTCAAACAGGTTTCTCAACGAGGTGGTGAAATAAGGTCACATGACTGTGACGTCACCAATGTACCTCTCTAGGATAGGCAGGCGCCGACGCCTTTGTTTTACACACGGGCAATAGAAAGTGAAGGGCCGTGATTGGATGCCGGGACAGGCCCGGCATGACGTAGTGACGGAGCTCCACCCATTTCCAGCGTTCCGCCTCGTTTCCGTGGTTACCCGGATATAGGCGGTGTAAGGAGAACGTCGTTGTCCGAGCACTTCCCCCGGCAGAAAGAGGCGGCTATGGAGGTGGTCGGAGACGCTCGGCGAATCTAAGTCGGTTACGCCACCCGAGGTAATGTGGACGCGGCGTCAGGGGGCGTGGTGTGCCGGCACATACACCGGAGTGGGGCCGCAGCGCGGCGAGGGGCTGGTCGCCATGGTGAGGCCTGCGCCGGCTCTGTAGGCCCTCCTGCTGCTCTGCCCATTGTACCGGCCCCGCGCTGCCAGTCAGGTGGCTGAGCTGTCAGCTCCCAGTGTCTAATGGCTGCAGCGGGGGCTACGTGACGGAACGCAGGGCGGCAATGGAGGCGCCTGAGGCCTCATAGTGTGCGGGGCGGGAGACGTGCGACGGTGAGCACAGGGACAGGTGTGTGTGTGTATATATATATATATATATATATATATATATAATATATATATATATATATATATATATATATATATATATATATATATATATATATATATATTACACACACAGTGCTGGGCAACCTGAGGCTGGGGGTAGCTGCAGGTATATATGTGTGTGTATGTATATATAATTTTTTTTTTTTTCATACAGTGCTGGGTGATGTGGTTTCCTATATATGTACACACCTGCATATACTAGCATCTGTCTGTGTATATATACTGATTAGGGTGTGTTCACAAGGTAATGTTTGTTATTGGATACAGGCCAGAGTTTCTTCCCTACACATGCACTACATTTACTTACCTGGCTCTGCATTCAGTAATTGTAATTAAAAGCCTGATGGTGTGAACACACCCTAGTGACCAACACTGATAGTCTCATGACAATTGCTGGGATGTATTGGGTGGCAAGAAACCAGTCCGTTCTTTACCTGTCTGAATCAAATGGAGCTGAGACAACACTTGAAGTGAAAGTAATCTGTGGCTACTTCATGAGTTGGGTGAATACAGTAGCCACCATTGCTTTCACTTCAAGTGGTGTGTCAGCTCCCTTCTTTTCTGGCTGATGTGGGTTAAGGCCACATTCACACATCCGTAAATTTTGTGGACGGGGAAGCGCAGTAATGGATAGTTTTCCTGCCTGGCATGATGTGTCTGTACCATGTCAGCAGCGGGGAAAGTTTTTGAATCGGAGCAGAGTAATTTGGAAGATGAAAGCAGAGTTGTGATTGGTTGTGATAGGAACATCGGATCGTTTTGTACTGTACATTAATAAATCTGGGCAGTGAGACAGAAGGCGGAAAATGGGGAAATACAAGGATCAGAGTGACACAGGCTCCATTCACATGTCCACAATCACAGATCTGCAACTGCCGACAACACTTTGTGCCTTCGTAGTAGTCAGCAATTTAACACTTCTCACTTTGTTGGGTGACGGCCGCCTGCCTGGTCTGATTCCACAGCTACTGTAGAGCTGTACAGCAAACTGCTGCAAATATTCTAGCTGGCAATACACTCACCGGCCACTTTATTAGGTACACCATGCTAGTAACGGGTTGGACCCCCTTTTGCCATCAGAACTGCCTCAATTCTTCGTGGCATAGATTCAACAAGGTGCTGGAAGCATTCCTCAGATTTTGGTCCATATTGACATGATGGCATCACACAGTTGCTGCAGATTTGTCGGCTGCACATCCATGATGCAAATCTCCCGTTCCACCACATCCCAAAGATGCTCTATTGGATTGAGATCTGGTGACTGTGGAGGCCATTTGAGTACAGTGAACTCATTGTCATGTTCAAACAGAAATCGAGACTCATCAGACCAGGCAATGTTTTTCTAATCTTCTACTGTCCAATTACGATGAGCTTGTGCAAATTGTAGCCTCAGTTTCCTGTTCTTAGCTGAAAGAAGTGGCACCCGGTTTGGTCTTCTGCTGCTGTAGCCCATCTGCCTCAAAGTTCGACGTACTGTGCGTTCAGAGATGCTCTTCTGCCTACCTTGGTTGTAACGGTTGGCTATTTGAGTCACTGTTGCCTTTCTATCAGCTCGAACCAGTCTGCCCATTCTCCTCTGACCTCTGGCATCAACAAGGCATTTCCGCCCACAGAACTGCCGCTCACTGGATGTTTTTTCTTTTTCGGACCATTCTCTGTAAACCCTAGAGATGGTTGTGCATGAAAATCCCAGTAGATCAGCAGTTTCTGAAATACTCAGACCAGCCCTTCTGGCACCAACAACCATGCCACGTTCAAAGGCACTCAAATCACCTTTCTTCCCCATACTGATGCTCGGTTTGAACTGCAGGAGATTGTCTTGACCATGTCTACATGCCTAAATGCACTGAGTTGCCGCCATGTGATTGGCTGATTAGAAATTAAGTGGTAACGTGCAGTTGGACAGGTGTACCTAATAAAGTGGCCGGTGAGTGTATATCAGAACACTGGGCATTGCTGCTGGTTAGAGTGCCTGTGCTGAGTCTATATGGGCCTATATTGCTCACATGAGCTTTAGAGCGTCTGTATTTGGACAGAATGTGATCGTATCTACAAAGCATTCTATAACATACTTGCAGTGCGTTGGGCTATCGTATAATTTGTCACAAGGCATGATTGAATCCTGTGATGGTGCGTTTACACACACAGAATTATCTGACAGATCTTTGAAGCCAAAACCAGGAACAGACTATAAACAGGGATCAGGTCATAAAGGAAAGACTGGGATCTATCCTCTTTTCAAATCCATTCCTGGCTTTGGCTTCCAAAATCTGTCAGATAAATCTTTCTGTGTAAACGCACCATTAGGGTCCATTTACACAGAAAGATTATCTGCCACACATTTGAAGCCAAAGCCAGGAATGGATTTGAAAAGAGGAGAAATTTCAGCCTTTCCTTTATGACCTGATCTGTTTATAGTCTGTTCCTGGTTTTGGCTTCAAATCTTTGGCAGATAATCTGTCAGATAATCTTTCTGTGTAAATGGACCCTTAGACAAAACAGTAAGGTGTTTCCATTGGTTACTTTGTTGGGATCAGCTCTTTTTAGTTTATAAAAGTTTTATTTAAAGGGAAATAACAGCAGGATAGAAGAACGTTGCCTGTTGTGTCCCTATAGTGTATGGGCCCTGGGAATATAGGTAATTTTCTTTACTACTTAGCGCCGGTTTCCTGAAATTCTGCATTTTATTACTGCTACAGGGCACGATCCACCCGCTGCTTGCATGAAAAGTTACTTTCACTTTAGGTTTTGTGGCTTTGTCACTGCAGAGTCCAGCCATGATCCATGCTGGCGGCTGCTCCTATCTGTTCCTCCTTAGGAGACAATGTTCTGCCCATACTGGAGACGGAGCTGTGGGAATAGAGCAGGACACTCTGTTTCCTGATGAAACAGTAGCAGCTGCCGGCAAGGAGCACAGCTGGTCCGTACACTGATTCTAAGTTGCAAAATCAAAAGTGAAGGTTATCTAGAAACATAGACATCCTGTTAATACCTGGTTTGTGCTAAAATAAATAAAAATCAGATCGAGACCAATTATTTTAGATTTCAACCTTCATTGTGACCCATCAGGAAACTCATCAGCTATTACATAGCGGGAAGCAATTAAACAGTAGTTTTTACTAGTTGTTGAGGGTAGAAATAAGTGTAACAAAGGGCATATATTGCTTATTAAGAGCATTTGCTTCCTCCCACACCCAAAACATGCAAAGAGGCAAGTTTAGTGTGTGAGCCCTAATGGCGACAGAGGCCAAAATCCACAAATCTACATCAAGTGCTGCAGATCAGTTGGTGCTATACGAATAAAGGAATCATTATTTAGTGTCCCTCGTAATATTATATATCTGCAGCTGAAAACCATGCGCTGTGAATCTATGCTGACTCTGAGCTACCAAAGATTTCCAAGGAACCTGAGTCCCCACCTCCTTAACATTATTCACATCCCAAATAAAGGCAGTTTTTATGGAAATAAAAAACCTAGGCAACAAAGGTTTGCTATGAATGCTTTTATTGTGTGTGTATCCAGTGGTGCTGCCAGTCCGATAGTGTGATCGGTGACACTTTAAGGTACACTCCCCAAAGGGTCTCCAAAAGGACCACAGTCGTGAATACTGGTGGTGGTCATATTGGTCAGTATTGATTCTGCTGTCTCTCTCCTTAGAGGTGTTAACATCACTTTCTAATATGTTACTGAAATATCTATTTAGAAAAATCTGCTTCACTGCAACGGCTTGGTTGTTGTACCGGTGGAGGGTATGGATGGTTTTCTAAAAAGAATGGAAGCTGGTAGAACTGCTAAGGGCTGCCTTACTCCATATTAGTTCTAAAGGGATGTCCTCAAAGCTTCTATAGTTATAATGTAATGTATCCCAATACTTTAGTATTTCTTTTTAAATTAAAGTGTACCTGTCATTAAACTTTTTCCAGATTTGCTTTAAAGTGACTAGCCGGGATTTTTTTTTGTATAGCTCACACAGATATCTGCCCATTCATATTAAATCATTAAGATCTGTGTATGGGTCTGTACAGATATTAGGTAAGCTTACATGTTAGATTGGTGGTGATACTTGGATGTCAGTGTGCTGATTGATGAGCAATACTAGAGACTGGTGACCGCCACTTATCCGTCCACAATGATCATGCATGCTTTCATGTGGCGGAGAATAAAGACGTCATATGTTAATGGGCAGCTGTAACCTACATGCTGATGGAAACTAGTATGTGGTATGTATGATATCTGATGGTGATGCAGTCATTTCCATAATATATTCTGTGCAGTATAAGTGAAATGACTCCTTATTTCTGTGTTTGGTTATAATGTCTTTATTTTACTTTTTCCCCAGTGTCAAACCATGACCATCATAGATAAAGTTTCTTCCGTCACTGCAGCATGCCGGAACCAGCTTTACAAGCCAATGGCGCCGTCATCGGGAGACAAAGACACAGGTTCGCCCATTTGGGGCATCGTATCGTCCCCAGCTAAAATCTCTCTTGGACCAGTACCTGGTGCTGCCGTCTACTCAAGCTCCTATGTTCCTGAAAAGCCTGTGCCTTCAGAGCAGACCGATCCACGTAAGACCAGCCTAATGTCTTCTTTTGTTTTCATGTCTTAAAGGAGAAGGAATGGCCATACTTTGCTATAAAGCTATTTGCCAATATGATAGTATTATATATTTATCTCTGTCCCCTTCCACATTCAGTTGTAAGGTGAAGGAAAAGTGTATATGTTTGGGTTGATCAGTAATGCATTATGCTATGAACGTAGCAGAGATTGCAGAATAGGTTGATTTTTGCAATACAATGGCACTTTTAAAAACATTACTATTCCATTACAGGTAATCGACTGCTTCGGGTACAAACCCACTTGACGTATTTGCTGCATGAATCAGTCTTAAAAATAAGCAGGCAAAACGCAGGTTGGCTTTATACAATTGTTCTGCGTTACAATACGCAATTGCGTATTTTTGAAGCGTGAAGCTTGTTGTTAGCAAAGCATCAGTTGTTAACAACCTGTGCGAAAAACGCATGTAGCTTCACGCTTCAAAAATACGCAATTGCGTATTTTAACGCAGAACAATTGTATAAAGCCAACCTGCGTTTTGCCTGCATATTTTTAAGACTGATTCACGCTGCAAATACGTCAAGTGGGTTTGTACCCTTAAAGTGAATCTTAATTCTCCCCTCCAAACCTTTGGTATTGTTCTGTAGGTTGATTCTATGCCAGGGGCCGTTTTCCTCGTTTATTCTTGCAGCGCTGGGTTAAGAGCATACATGCCTTACACCTTCATTGCCTCTCTTTTTTTTATACGTGCCCTTCTCCTTTTGCAGGAGATTTTCTGTAGTTGTGCACACTGAGGAAAACACGTGGCGGACTTGCGGTGGATTCCACTGCTCATCCGTGCGCGCTTCTGCTTCACTTTCCACCTTTACCATAGACTCTATTCTATGGTTAGGCAGATTTCTCCCTCTGCCCAAAGAATGGAAGGGCTCATTTTTTGGGAAAGGCGGAGTCTATGGCAGAGACGGAGAGTGAAGCAGGAGCGCTTGGGGAGGAGCAGCGGAATCCACCTCAAGTCCTCCATGTGTTTTTCTCAGTGTGCAAATACCCGTTCTCCTGCAGCGAGCCATCATAGAAGCTCCCAGTGAAGTTCTTCTCCAGACTTGTTTTTTTTAAATGGCACCAATGTTTGAAGTGCTGCTATGACCCCATTTTTTCTGTCTCTGTGCTGTTATTAGTAGTATAGGCATAAGGACTAACACTCAGTCTGATTATACCAAGTGGAAAGTAGAGGTATTCTTGTCAGAAAATTACCCACTGAGTAGACAATGATCATAGAAGAAATGCTCGTGATATTTGATGCAAGTGCTCTTGTGCACAATTTTATTTTGGCATAAAGTGTAGTCACAGACATTAATTCCGACGTTTTGGTGGTGACGCCTTTATCAGGGGTCTGTGTTAGTTGTTGCAGTATGTGGGTAGCGGAGTAATGGAGGTCAGCTCATTGGTAACAGGAGGTCAGGGGGTGGCTGAGGTCCGAGCAGAGTCGGGGATGGTGAGAGCCGGACAATGGAACCAGGGAGAGACCATGCGGTGATCCGGATCCAGCGGAGCTAAGTCGAGCACTTTATGCAAAAATAAAATTGTGCACAAGAGCACTTGCATCAAATATCACGAGCATTTCTTCTATGATCATTGTCTACTCAGTGGATAATGTGCTGTTATTAGTGCCATCAGTTACAGTGTCACTAAGGCGAGGGCCAAGGATACGTTAAACCAGATGCTAAGCCCCGCCTTAGTGACACTGTAACTGATGGTGCCAATAACAGCACAGAGGAAAGATGGGATGACCATATCGCTTTAAAGTGTCACTGTCGTGAAATTTTTTTTTGCAGAAATCAATAGTCCAGGCGATTTTAAGAAACTTTGTAATTGGGTTTATTATCCGAAAAATGCATTTTTATCATGAAAAAGCAGTCTGAAGCTCTCCCCCCTGTCTTCATTGTTCTCCTATGGAGAGAGCTAAAGAAAAGACCAAAACAGGACAACAAAGAGTTAATCTACAAATCCCTCACGGGATATCTCCTGTGACAGTCACCAGTGACCTGTCTGAGCTCGGATTACAGCTGTCACCCAGCTCCGTGCCTGTAATCCTCTGTTATCTGCTTTCTGCTGCCGGCTAACTCCCTCCTTCCTCCTCCCCCCTCCCCTCTCCCTAGAGCAGACAGGGTACGTCTCCTGCAACAAGTCACAATTTTCAGATTTTTCAGAGTGGATGAAAAAGAGGAAGGAGGGGGGGACCTGGGAAAAGGCTTTTTACATGCAGATAATGGCAGATTTGGCTAATAAACCCAATTACAAAGTTTCTTAAAATCGCCTGGACTATTGATTTCTGCAAAAAAAAAAAATACGACAGTGACTCTTTAAGGTTAATCTTGGGAAGACCCCTTCTAAGGTGTTGATGTGATTTGCTTGAAATGATACTTATTTAATTCTGCATTCTCTTCACATGATGATTTGGACAAAGATTTCCTTTAAAATAAAAGTCATTGACCTTGCAAATGTTTTATTTTTTAGCTTTGGCCGTTCCGGGAGATGGAATAAATGCTCCACAGAAGATCCTTTTCCCAGCAGAGAAACTGAGACTAAAATGGCAGCGGATACAAAAGGTTGGAGCCGGTCTCCAAAACCTTGGCAATACTTGCTTTGTGAACTCGGTTCTGCAGTGTTTAACATACACTGCACCTCTAGCTAACTACATGCTCTCTCGAGAGCACTCCAAGACTTGTGAGTATGACTTCTGATACACTTTTCTGTTTGCTCAGCTGGTTAGTGAGGTCCTGAGTGGGCAACCTCCTGTTCAGCTTTCATTGCTGCAACACCAATCATGACATGTTATTCACAGTACCATGAGCGATAGGATGCTGGGTGCTGTAGGCCAATGATCAGATGGTTATTTGCTCCTGTTTTAGGCTGTGACATCAGTATTAGTATTATACGTAGCATGGTGTCCTACAGACGCATCTCCTAACAAAAATTTTATAATTTTTTTATCTTTGCTCATTCTTTAGTCCTATTATACATCCAGTCTAAATGTATCCCAGTGGGAATCAGAATACTTTTACCTGACTGAAAGCCTGCAGCAAGGGAAATTGGAGGAAAGTGGGTTGTTTTTCTTTCAATTCAATTTCTACTCTGATCTCCCGTTTCCTTTAATGTTTCTAGCTGTAAGTTCTTGATGCTAAGCAGCACTGGCTTCAAGCAAGATTGCAACCTTTTGCTAAACTTGTCCACTATAATCCTTGCCAGTGTCAGCAAACTTGCCCTGCTGTGCTGCGACACTTAAGTCCATCCTTGAGCAAAGTCTCAGGAGAGCAAATGCTCACGTTATCTTGCTCTTCATCACCTACAAGCTATTTTGGAGTTTTTTGGCCCTGGACTCAAGGAGCAGCCCAGGATTTGGATGATACAGCCACCATTTTGGGCAGGTATATATTTTCTGCACATCAATGTCCAACAGCTACCCCCCTTAAATAATATTTTCTATTGATTTGTTTCTATACCAAACATTATTATGGTGGAACAGTTCAAACTGAGTGACCCCTGATTCTATAAGCCCACATAGCCCGTCCATGCCCTACATAAGTGATGTCATCCTGCTGCAGTCTAATACATTGTGCCTATTTACCCATAAACCCCAATTCTTGAGATGAATACAGGTATGGGATCTATTCATGTGAATGCTTTGGGGGGTTTTCTGCACTGAGACACTTTCTATATTTTTCATACATTTCCCTGATAATGCTGCTCTTGCACTTTTTTCCGTCTTTCCTGTTGTGAACACTTTATAGCTGTCCTTGGCTAAGAGACCCCATACCTGTATACCTCCAGGGTTTCTTTGTGGTATTTATAGCCACTGATAACATGTCCTGCTCATTGGCAGACCTGATTCTTGTGCTTAAAGGAGGAGTTAATAGATATTACTATAGTTATGTTTCAATCATTATTTGATCCGATGCAAGGGCTGATATTATAGATAAAGCACTAAGGCTAGTCTAATGTACTAGACTAGATTTGTCAACAGTGCTTGTGTACTAGCAGTAATTACAGCCAAGGAAGAGAGTTCAGAGCTCTAATACTAGAAAAATTGAGCTGCCTATGGGTGTAGACTAACAGCATTTCATTCTTACTAAAGCAAATTGTATCGCTTGTAACATCCAGTCACTTAAAATCCAAAGGTATTTGCTACAAAGTATTCCCACTTACCGATGAGCTGTCCGCTCTCCTGACATGTCTTTTTTAGAAAATACTTTTTTGTTTTTTTTATTAATATTCTTTGTGCAAAAACATATCCAGCCTGATTGAGCTGTCCTTCAGGATTCTGTTACCTCTGCCCACAATCTGAGTTTGTGTTGAAAAACTAAGGCTGTGTACAAACACAAATTTATTTATTTATTTTTTTCTTCTTTTGCGACCTTGTAAAAATTGAATTCAATGGGACACTTACTTTTAAAAAAATGGCCGTTCACAGCCCTTAAGTAGTCCGATTTGTACAGTATTAGCATTTTTGTTTTTTCATTGAACCTGAAAGTTCCGCCTCCCCGATATCTAGGCATTGGGGTGGAGCTGCCTCTGCCCTCTTCCTGTCCACTCACGCTTGATAAGCAGCCTGAGCCCTGGCAAATTAATGCAAAGGCCACCCCTCAGCCTGCCAATCATGTGTGAGTGGCTGGGAAGAGGGTGAAGGCAGCAAGACTACATGCAGCTGAAGCTCCCCTTAAAGCCTAGTTACTGGGAGATGGGACCGAAGATTAAAGATGTGTGGTGTGTTGTGTTGTCTCTTTTTTTTTTTTTTTTTTTTTTTTTTTTTTAAATTGCCTTGCCCGGCAGCTATTAGGTACTGGGGCCAATTCACACTCCACCAAGGAGCTGATTGGTTCCCTTTTAAAGCATTAGTGCCATTTTAAATTTAACTTTTGATGTGTTACACAGTTACTCCCTGATTGTTGGCAATAGCCCGGTGATGCATACAGCTTCCATATTCAGCCCTCAGTCTGACTGATGGCAGGAGACAGGCTTTATAGATTATATGGGAACCTGTCTGTTGTAAACAGAAGGTTGGGTGGAATGCCATGCTGGGGAGTGAAGCTATATGTGATGATTGGAGGTGGTGTTTTATAAAGAACTCTGCTTCTATGTCGTTCTTCTGATGATTCTTCCAGGAATGTGTGAATAAATTGGGAACTTTCTTACTTATATTGTTCCAAAAAGTAAAGTTTCTGTATTTCCTACAAGTGACATGCCAGAAGAGAGGATGCATCCTCTATAAAGAAATCTTTGTCTTTTTACACTGAAAATGGCCTAATCCACTTTTTAGTTATTATTTACCTCCTAGATTATATTAGGGTGAGCAGATGTAAGTTGCTATTAGAGCTCCTAGTCCACAAAGTCCAACAGGCAGAATATCTGAAGAGCTGCAGGTTACGGGCTCTCTGAATTCTCCCAATGTGCTTAAACAGTCCATTGCCTTTGTTATAATGTAATATTTAACAATTCTCTTTTTCTGGCTGCTTATGGCTTTCTTTCATGCATTAACTTTCAGGTCGAGAACAAGATTTCTGTATGATGTGTGTGATGCAATCTCATGTAGCTCAAGCCCTTTGTAATTCTGGAGGAGTCATCAAGCCTACTAGTGTTATCAATGATCTTAGACGTAAGTTTCCATCATTATTGTTGCCTATGAACTTGCTGTTTTGTCATTATGAATAACTTTTCACCTGTCAAAAGTTATTGATTGCTGAGACCCACTGCGATATAAAGATAGAGCCAGGTAGAGTGTGTAGCAGCAGTGCGCTTGACTTTCTGGCTGCTCGCTAATTCTGACACTTTCACTTCATCATAGTCTGAAAGGTCCGTTAGGCATGCAATACTTAATGCTACATACTTATCAGATTTCGGTGGTTTAGTGACTGTATGCGGGCCACACAACTCTCCCTCGGCAGATAATGTCATGGGAGAGAAGGATCAATTATGTTTGATTTCAAGGCTCTTAGACTTGTGGCTTGTGTTTTTGTACTTGCCAGAATTCTCTTGTTCAGATCATAAGCCTCACTTTGTTTAAAAATAGATTTGATTTTTTTTTTTATTTTTTTTTTTTACACCTGCAAGCAGCTTTGCCTACTAGCCAGAAGGCCAGATTGTGCACTTCCCACATCCTAGAGCAGTGATGGCTAACCTTGACACTCCAGCTGTGGCAAAACTACAATTCCCATCATACCTGGGCAGTCAAATCCATATCTTTGGTTGTTCAGGCATGATGGAAATTGTAGTTTTGCCACAGCTGGAGTGTCAAGGTTAGCCATCACTGTCCCACAGCCTAATATACATAATTTTAGCACTAGATATGACAGCAGTCAGTGCATTGTGATTTGTTTTTGCTCGTTATTTATTGTATAATAGGCCGTTGCATACTCCAAGATTAGTAGTGCAGTAGTTAATAATCACACTTTGTCTTTGTTCTAGGTATTGCAAAGCACTTTCGTTATGGAAGCCAAGAAGATGCTCATGAATTTCTTAGATATACCGTAGAGGAAATGCAAAAATCCTGTCTCAGAGGTTGCTCAAAGTAAGTGATGCCCAATCTACAACAATACAACAAGTCCTACCTTGTGCAGTATGGTTATGCAGCTTCCTATTGAAATGGCTGTAGTAGTCTGCTTCGACAACACCACTGTTACTAACCAGTGATGAAAATGCATGTCGCTGTTAGTTTGTTCTGCTTCATGACATCCTTTTTTATGTATTATGGTGCTGTGGTCACGAAGGGGTTAAAATGTACATGTAGGTATAAACAAAAGGCCAAATTCTGTAGTATTTTACCAGTAACTTTTAAAGGGAAACTATATGTCCCTCTGTGCCATTTTCATGTACTGTTGTAGTTGAGTACATATCCCAATGAGGTACTTTGGTGCACTGGGGGCGGGACAACTGATCCAGCGAGCCCGCCCCACCTAATTAATATTTATCCAACTCTATGGGGAGTAAAGTCACTGCAGAGCACTGCCCCCAATGTTTATTGGAAGGGGTGGGCTGGCTGGGGCTGATCAACGCATTGTGGGTTTTAGCTCGGCCCCCAATGCACGAAACGCCTCATTAGCATATGGATTGAACAGCAAAGTACTTGAAAACAGCGCCAAGGATGAAGGTAAGGAACTTGCCCTCAACTTCCTGTGCGCTTTAAGGACATATCAGCAGGTTAAAAACAATTAACTTGCTCATAGTTTCACTTTTATAAATCTTTATAATGGGCTACGGTAGTATAATCCTCCTGAGATAGTGACACAGACTTTGCTAATAAAACAATTACAGCGGGGACACAATCATATATCTGCAGCTTTGTACTTACTGACAACACTAGGATGGGCTACATGATGTTGGGGGATGTTGCCCACACCAAAACTGTAAATCTCCCACCAGGGAGATAAAGGAGTTAGACACTGAACATCATAGCTCTACAAGCTGATATGCTATTGTGAGTGGGTATGAGGTTATGTTACACATTGGTTTAATTAGATGCTTTCTGGGCAAAATAGCTGAATCCACGCAATAGTTCATCAGTCACTGGCCGACTGGATGCCGACACCTAGCTCCGGCACGATCAGCTGTTTGGCATCTGCACTACCCAGTAACTGGGTCAGAAGCAGTTTCTCTTTGTTCATTTGTGTAGCGGCGGTCAGGGCTGTGGAGTCGGTAAGCCGCAGCTCCGACTCCTGAATTTTATCAGGACCGACTCCGACTCCTGCTCCTTTATAAATGGCCAGTCATATACCAGGGGAGTTATTTATCACACTGGCTCAGCAGCTTCTCCCTAATGTCCTACATGATCCTGGGGCAACTTCTGAGGGAATAAGGAAACATATAAAGCATCTTTTCCTGTGTGTGCAGTGGATGCAGCTAGTCTCCATCCTTCATGTCCTGAACAACTCAGAACTAGATTAAATGGAGCAGGTGGTCTTTTCCTGCTGACAATCTTCTATGTTTCTAACTAAATATTCACCATATACACAGAAATACTACTAACAATGGCAGATCACTGTAATATAGAGGTCAGACATTGTGATATAGAGAGAGGTCACACATAATGATATAGAGAGGGGTCAAACATAGTTATATAGAGAGGGGTCACACAGTGATATAGAGGTCACACAATGATATAGAAGGTCACTGTGGGGGCACGCAATAGCACTCACACACACCCTGCTGCAGCCATAGCAAACACACACAGCTTGCTGCAGCCATGGCCCACGCACGCACCCAGCCTGCTGCAGCCATAGCACACACATAGTCTGCTGCAGCCATAACACACACACACACACACACACACACAGCCTGCTGTAGTCCTAGCATACACACAGCTTGCTGCAGCCATAGAGCGCGCACACACACACGCACACACACAAAGCCTGCTGCAGCCATAGCGCGCACACACACAGCCTGCTGTAGTCATCGCACAGACAGCCCACTGCAGCCATAGCGTGCGCATACACACACACACACACACACACACACACACACACACACACACACACACACACACACACACACACACACACACACACACACACCACCTGCAGCCATTGAACACTGCAGAAGAACACTGAAGAAAAACACACAATCTTCTCCCAGAGAGAAAACCCCACACTGAGGACAGAGGTTACTGCTCAGCGATGTAAACGAGCGGCGATCTGCTAGATTGCCGCTCGTTTACTGGGCCTATTCCACCGCCCGATGTTCGTTGAGCGAGGGCTGCAAGGACATCGTTACCGATGCCCTTGCAGCATCATACATTACCTGTCAGTTCTTTTCTGCGCTGTCTTCATCCCCGGGTCCTGCGCGCTCTATCTTCAGAATGGCCGGTCAGCTGACCGGCCAAACTCAGCCAATCACAGGCCGCGGCGGTCCCGGCCTGTGATTGGCTGAGCGCTCTGTCAGCTGACCGGCCATTCTGAAGATAGACCGCGCGGAGAAGACCTGACAGGTATTGTATGATGCTGCAGCCTGTCAAATCGTCAGTCGCCCGCCGTGCACCGCTATTCCACCGTAGCGATGCGCGGTGGGGGAACGATGATTTTAGGTCTGGCCCTAAATGAACGATCAGCCGATGACACGATCATCGGCTGATCGTTCTCTCTATTTCACCTAACGATAATCGGCCGCATCGGGCCAAATGGGGCCGATTATCGTTACTGTGGAATAGGGCCCCTACACTACTTATGTCTCCTCCTCTATATTACACAGGATATCTTCATATTACACTGCTGCTCATACACTGCTGCCCCCCCCCCTTATGTAATAGGGCCAGTGTCCTATTAGAATGTTGCTCATAATATGTATTCAAGAGCAAAACTTGTAAAATTCATATCAAAATTCAATTCTACATTTTTTTTTTTAGGGTACAAACCCACTTGGCGGGTCTGCAGCGAGTCTCCATGCTGCGTTTTTGCAGCGAGACTCGCTGCAGATCCCGGCCCTATACTTTTAATGGCAGACAAACACGCAGCAGGGATGTACATCCCTGCTGCGAGTTTGTCTGCAGCCCGCCCCATTAACCCCCCGGCCGCCGGAGCTGATACTTCACCTGATCCCGGCTCCGGCGGTTCCCGATGTCTTCAGCAAGCCGGAGCGGGGACCAGGTGAGGTATATGCTCCAGCCAGCCGCCCGCAGCCCCGGCCGCCCGATCGCCCCCCCGCAGCCCCGATCGCACACACGCCCCCCAGCAGACCCGGCCACCCGATCGGGCGGCCGGGGCTGCGGGGGGCGTGTGTGCGATCGGGGCTGCGGGGGGGCGTGTGCGCGATCGGGGCTGTGGGGGGGCGGCCGGGGGTGCGGAAGGGCGATCGGGCGGGGGGGCCGATCGGGCGGCCGGGGCATATACTTCACCTGGTCCCCGCTCCGGCTTGCTGAAGACATCGGGAACCGCCGGAGCCGGGATCAGGTGAAGTATCAGCTCCGGCGGCCGGGGGGTTAATGGGGTGGGCTGCAGACAAACTCGCAGCAGGGATGTACATCCCTGCTGCGTGTTTGTCTGCCATTAAAAGTAAGGGCCGGGATCTGCAGCGAGTCTCGCTGCAAAAACGCAGCATGGAGACTCGCTGCAGATCCGGCAAGTGGGTTTGTAACCTTAAAGATTTTTTTGAAAGCTGGAGTCGGAATCGGTACATTTTTTTTTCCTAACTCCAACTCAGACTCCTACTCCAGCCAAACCTAACTCCAACTCCAACTCCACAGCCCTGGCGGCGGTGACCTGTAACTGCAGCCCGGCTCCTGCTCTAGTGAATACAGGCCCAGCCACTACTGTGAACTAAGCCAACCTCCCCTCGCCCAGTTCACTTTGTAGTGCAGATATCCTGCTGATCAGTGGTTTAATCAATCTGATTTGCTCTGAAGAAAGATTTTAAAGGTCCATTCGCCAGGGTTAATTTTTGGAAAATGGAGCTTGTTCACAATAATCAGTCTGTGTATAGATGAGAAAGTGTTGCTCAGTTCATCAGATGTATATCTGTACATAATACAGGCTTTATTCTCACTCCATAGCTTAATATCTGTGTTCCTTTTGTTTTAGTTTGGACAGACATACACAAACAACAACTTTTGTACATCAGATATTTGGTGGTTGTCTTCGTTCTCGAGGTAAGATGTATGTCTTAACTGTGATTTCAGAAATTGTATAAAAATACGATATTAATATAAAATATATAAATGGTGTTTTGTTTTTTTTCTCGTTACAGTGAAGTGTCTAAATTGTAAATCTGTTTCTGACACCTATGATGAATATCTAGATATCCCTTTGGAAATAAAGGTAAAACATCCATGTCCTTTATGTTAAGGTATAAATAGTTAGTGTGCTGTTCAGTGTCTGCACTATACTAGGAACAGAGAGGTGGCGCTGGGGTACTCGGCCATTCTCGGCTCCTATTCACTTTAATAGGAGCTGTGGCTACAGTACCTGTGGATGGGCCCCCAACAGTAATGAAATATCACACACTTGCCCTAAGCTAACAGACTAAACCTTCAAGAACTGTTTTGGCCAGAAGACACTTCTCCTGACCTCTCCATATACATGAATGCTTGTTTGCCACAGCCGCATGCTCCATTGGTCTCTTTGAGGTGGGGAGAGTTAGTGTCACTGTCAGTACGAAAACCATTTTGACATGCCATAGAGGCACGCCAAAAGTTTTGATTGTTCTGGGTCTGAGTATTCAGACCCGTCGCAATCGGGAGAACGAACTGGTAGAGTCGGGCTCAACTAGAAGTCCGACATTTATTTATTTATCCCAGAGTGGAGATGGACATGCCGCAATGCGTCTTCTCCTCGCTCATTCTCCTGATCTGTACCGGTCTGAACTCTCCGTCCCGGACAATCAAAAGTTTTTTTTATAACAGACACTTAAGGCCACAACCAAATGGCTCTGGCAGTTTCTCTCTCCAAGAACAGATGTCAGGGAGCGAAAATCACTTACGTCTGACCCCCATCTCCACTGCCATCATCTGTCGGAGTCTTGGCCCTGCTGCCAGCGGCCTGTTTCGACCTCATTATAAAATGTATGGCAGCTCTAACTTTACACTGCATTTTCATAAAAATCTGCACAAAATTGTCAATAGGGTAAATCCACAGTGGATCTGCAGCATGAAAGACTGAAACATTTCTTTAAAACTTCATTTGCAGTGCTGTTACAATACAACACTGCAGATTTCCTTTATACAAATCCACTGAAAAGTCCACCGATTAGCTGATGCCTCTAAAACCGTCTGATCGGGTCTTTGAGAGGGCTTTAAAATTTATGATTGTCTGGAGCACATTGTGTAAACAGGGTTATGTGTGGCCAATAACAAAAGGAGACTGACAGCATGGATATATACATATCTTTTCAGATCACAAGCAGCAGTGTACACTGTACTATCTATGCAGCTTGTGATCCGACATCTGGGTCTCCCATCCTTGACCACTGCTGTATCTTCAGGCCCTGCCTCCAGAATGATTAACAGCCAGAGGAGGCAGGGCCTAAAGATACAGCTGGCATCCGGAAGACGTCCGATCACAAGCAGTGCGGAAGATAAGTATACACTTCTTCTTGTGATCTGGAAACTAACAGCACAGGTGTAAACATATCTGTGCTCTCAGTTTCCAGGGCTGCAAGAATACAAGGATCATTTGTGCAGCCCAGCCACCTGATATTGTTGTGCCATGTAAAGGCACTGTAAACAAGTGCTGAGCTCGCTGAATGGCACTAGTTTGTGGCTGCCAGTGGCCAACAAATTGCATAATGTAAAAGAACCCCTACTTTAATGGTGCGAACATGGTCAACAAGTTTAGTGGGTCCAGTACACTGCAGTAAATGTTATTACCTTCTTGACCGTATGCTGACCTAATGTAAAGGGAAATTGGGATAATTTAGAACTTGAAAAGGGCTGCTCTTATCTGTTTGCTCATTTTTCTTATTGTAGACCTCCCACAGTGTAAATAAAGCCTTGGAGCAGTTTGTGAAAGCCGAGCAGCTCGATGGGGACAATGCATATAACTGCAGCAAGTAAGTAGGGCTATAAACTCTCTCTTTATATTTGAATGCAATGACATTCTACATGTTGAGCCGCAAACAAATAAGTTACAATTTCATTGTTTAATATTTATTTTTTTTTCCTGTGTGGCAGCGTGTAATGATGCTTGTCACTCTCCACAAGCCTGCCCCCCCCCCCCTTGTTTGAGTGATGCGTATGTGACACTCCTCCATAGAACACCATGTATGGAGGGAGAAGCCATCTAACTTGACGCAAACATAATGGGGTTATTTGGGGGCAGAGCAACGTAGTAATAAAGAACGGCCCACAGTAAAGGCACTCTGTAGACCATAAACATTATTAGTGTCTTACAGAATGCGTGTACCCAGCCCCCTGGTCCCTAACCAGTCTTTTGCACAGTTGTGTGACAGCATTTTACTAGAAAGTCTGGGTCTTTCCAGTTGCATCTATGCTTTATACTACACTGGGACATGGCCCTCTGACAAATGGAATAGTACCCCTAATTTTGTCAGTTTTTTCATGCACTTCTAGGACGAATAAAAGAGGGAAGGCACAGTGTAGAGCTCTAAAAAGGTGCTCCATACAGGATTGTTATATTATGGTAAAATTTACTGGTAAGCATTACGATTGGAAAATCCTTTGAATAAGGGGACCGCAGCACAGAAATATGGGTGGAACATGGGCTTAAAAACAGCTGCTGCTTGAAACAGTGAAAAGTTGTGGTGCAGCCAAGAATTATCAATGAACCTCAACACTGGTGCCTGCGCCTAGTCCTAGCCCAGATTCACTGATAATTCTAATAATCCTACATTAATATGAGGTCTGCCATCTTGCCTTAGGTTTTTACCACATGCTTTACAGTAACCCCCGTGGGCCATAGGCAAAAAGAGACAGAACATGTCCTATTAAGATGAATGACAATAAGGCTTCTGGGCATGCTCCGTTTTCTATAGCAGTCATTCTGCAGGGAGGATGAAGCAGGGTTGTGAGCAGCAGCTGTTCTGCGCACCTCTATCTATGTTAGTGTCACCTGTCACAGTACTCGTGTCTGTGATAAGGAGGCGCCATTGGGAAATGTTCGGTACAGAACAGGAAATCTTCTTTTAGCCCTAGTGGCCAGAATGGAAATTGCTAAATTTCTGAATTATTTTAAATATAAATGTAAAATAAAGATATAAATGTTTAACATAAATAGAATGTACAATCAGAAAATGACTATTGCTTAAATCACATTTTTAATTTCCAGTACAATGCAGGTGGATAAGGTGCTCATCTTACAGCAAAGCCATGACTTTCAACCTATAAAAGAACTTTCAGCAGCATCGCCCCTATATCTACTTGAAACAAATGAAGATTTTCCTGCTGATTCTGTACTGATCCTTAGGAGTAACATTGTATTACATTAAATGCACTGTCTACATTTCTTTATTTGGCCTTTTCTTGTTAGGTGTAAACAGTTGGTTACTGCAACAAAAAGATTTACAATACATCGAATATCGAATGTGCTGACATTGTCCTTGAAGAGGTTTGCAAGCTTCAGCGGTGGGAAACTTTCAAAGGTAAATCTAATTCTTTTATTCTTTTTGCTGCTATTCTGTTTCGGCTCACTGGGTGATAGTAGCTCTCCCAGCAAAGCTGCAAACTGTGATCTAGAAATCTCCCTGTCCTGGCATCTGCACTGCTCTGTCTTCTTTTTGGAGATTTATTTCTCCTTCCGTTGTAAGCATCAGCTTGGGATGACAGGGCAAATCTGAGGGACCTAGGAAACATTCAGAACAAACCCAAGTGAGGTTTCCTTACTTGCCATAGCTATGCTCGGATAAGTGAAGTTTCATCCTCCACTGGGATCCCTGAGGTCAGATGGACTCCTGTAGGGGCCTCTGTTTGGCTCATGGTGGGGTTTGCTAACATAGAGATACATGTGTCAGTATCATTTTCTGTTTCTCTGTATTTGTCTACCATATATTGCAAGTTTGTACAAAGCTTGTCTTTTCTCAATATTATAAGACACCCCACCATCAAAAGCATAAAAACATCTGTGATTAACCCTTTTGTCACCACCAATATGATTTATTTTATTTTTTTTTTTGGCTGTCATAAGGCCTTATCCTGACCAATACACCTTTTTACGGCATGGTCGGAATAAGTAAATGCCACTCTGCTACGTCAGCTTAGCGTGAGATCAGCTATCAGTATGCCAGCCGGGCAGTAGCTAGCCAGAGCAGAGGATCATCGCAGCAGCATGTAACAGATCTGATACTGAGGCATGTTCTATTACTTTGTAATATATCTTTATTAGAATAAATTAGATATTAAATAAACATTAAAATGGATGTATACTTTGCATTTTGGTTTACTGGCAGGGATAAGGGGTGACACAGTCCCCTCTGCTGCCACCAATGGAAGTGCATAGGTAACAGGCAGTGTTCTTTCTTCCTGATGATCTAAGCTTTTGCATTTCAAGTCATGATGTATTTGAATACATAGTTGGCAGTGAAAGGTTTAAAGTGTTTTGCTCCCTTCTGTCTAGGAAATAAAGTACCCAGAATACCTTAACATCCGTCCATTCACCTCCAACCCCCATGGAGAACCAATCATGTACTCTTTATATGCTGTTCTTGTGCATACAGGCCTGAGCTGTCACACCGGACATTATTTCTGCTATATAAAGGTGAGGAACGTCTAGAGCATGTATTCTATTCTACCTTATATGCCAGGTGCATGACTGAAGTAACTGCTTTCTCTGTATCACCCTTTTCACTCTATAGTAAACACATTTTCTTCATAGGACATCTGTAGTCTTTAAAATGTATGTGCTTACTATAGTTTACTTTACTGTCCGTTCTTACTAAATAAATTATTATTATTATTTTTATATCTTTATTTTTTTATTTTTTTTTTATTTCCAGGCCAGTAATGACCAATGGTACTTGATGAATGACTCGATTGTGTCCAGTGCAGATATCCGGACAGTGCTTAACCAGCAAGCGTACCTTCTATTTTATATCCGGTATGTAATTTACTTTTGGCTATAGTTGTCTGGGCACAAGACATATATATTTTTTTGTTTTAGAAGTTTTACTTTCTATTTCTTTTCTTTAGATCGCAGAATGTGCAGTGTGGAGACGCACCTTACTCTCATCAGTCTGCCAGCCCCAACTCTCCTCAGCCCAGTAGCAGCCATCAGGTTGGAGGCACCAAGTCTGATTTCATAGGACCACAGCAGATCATCAAAGTAAGACTGTCCCCTACATTATGTTCACAATGTTTAATATAACTAAATATTTTTTGGACCACTTTAAGTGTAAGATTTTTCTTCAGAAGCTTGCATGTATTACATTACACTGCAAGCTGCTCAATTTCAGCCATCTGGTGATCTTGCTTCTAAGCTCAAATCAAATTTAATATTGTTTGATTTGGGCTTAGATGTTTATTCGCTAGAGGGAGTAGAATTGAGCATTTTGCACTGTATTGTAATAAAGGAAATTTAGGCACTTAAAAGTAAAACCATTAGCATGGTGTCCAATATCTACGTCTATGCTGAGCGTTCAGGCTCTGACTCCCGCCACCACCGCCAGTCAGCTGTTTGGAGTAGCTGCAGCGCTCGTGTTTGACACAGCTGCTTTACAGTTGCCTTCACTTGTCCCTGCAGTTGCCGTACTTCTACTAGCTGAGGTGCAAGAAATTACAGCATTCTCCTATTCAACTGAACTGGGTAACGCTGAAGTTCCTTGCACCACTACTGCTAAAAGTATAGAAATTGTGAAGCAAGTGCAGATGAACATTGAAGAAACTGCCGTGCACCTGTAAACAGCATATTGGTGGGGGTGCCACACATCAGACCCCCGTTTATCTAATATTGGTGGCCTATCTGCAGGAATTATTATATTTTATTTATTTTTGTAGAATACAAAGAGCATGAATGGAAATAGATCACCGAAAACACCTCTAAATGGTTCTGGAATAAATGGCAACGTTATTAAAAGATGCATTGGCCCTTTGCCTATGAACAGACAAATGACTATGAATGGCAAAAAGCAAAAAATCATAGTGAACATCAATAAGTCACTTCCTGTCCAAGGCATGTCCTCCTCTGAAACTAAACTAAACACCCCAGCCCAGTCTACCTCTGTTGCCCCTGCAACGTCATCCACTATGGATCTCCCATATAAGTTGAATCGTGGACCTTTGGCCAGTGTCAATCCTATAGTATCTTCCACTTTGTTGGTTCCTTACGGGACTGAATCCTCAGAGGAATCTGAAGAGGAGAGTAAAGGTGTACGGAAAAAAAAAATTAGTGGAGAGCTAGTGAATGGATCGGTCATAATTAATGGACATTCTGCCATTGAATTGCCTGGTAATTCTGTTATGAAAGAAGAGGAGACTGCATCTAAAGCTAATCCAGTTGACCAGGACGCTTATGAGTCCACCAGTGGTGCAAGTTCTGTTAAACTTAATGGCTCTATTGAAGTAAGTGTTATACTTTTAAGTGTTACTGGTCTTTCTGGTTAGAACTTCTCCTCAGATTATTGCCAGCTCTACAATAATGCATTGAATACATTGGTACCTTTTGTACCACCTAAACACTGAAGGATGAGATGCAAACTGGTTCTTATGGGCAACTGCTGTTCTCCAAGCACAGCTTAGTACACAGCTACTATTAATAATATGGAGCTGTGCCAGTTATAAAGTGAAAAAGGTGCAATGAATGTTTTATCTTTATAGAGTACCTGTCATCAAAAAAAAGAACAATCTCTTGACTGGTCAGGGTCTCGGTGTGCAGACTGTGACTGATCACGAGAACAATAATAATTAATAATAATAATTTTTTATTTATATAGCGCCAACAGATTCCGCAGCACTTCTGGGGTTACGTACATAGACAAAAAATAGACATTACAGAGAGATACATATAATTATCCATACATGAGGAGTGAGATCCCTGCTCTCATGCATGAGCTTACATACTATCAGAAGGGGGTTTGAGACAAAATGGCAGAGGGGCAAAATGCATCATTGTTCTTATGGTCCGGCCATCTCTGGGAGAAGTGTGTGCACAGCTCTGTGAGGCTGGCAATTCTGAAACTAAAGGGCCAGGAACAAATGTAGACTGCCTACTGTTAATAGTAGATCTCACGCTTTTAACTTTTAAGTCACAGCTTATATAGCTCAATACTGCTCTATAATGTATCTATATCCATGCTGATCTTGCTCCTTAAAGTGACTGTACCACCAGGCCCAGGCAGAAGCACTGGAGGCGGGCTGACCCACCCTTAGTGGGAAGAAACCCCAGCCCCTCCATGACGTGACTCCGTTAGAATCAATGGAACCCTATAATAGAGGGGCTAAGGTTTCCTCCCACTAAGGGTGGGTCGGACGCCTCCAGTGCTTCTGCCTGGGCCTGGTGGTACAGTCACTTTAAGGTGTACAATAAAGAGGTAGAAGAGCAGTATATGGGTGACAACATAACAGCTGGCCTCCACCCAGTAGCTTGGGGATTACTGAAAGGTTGAGAGGGGTGTCATATACCACTTATTTAGTAACCTAAAACTAGTGCCGCTCCTCCTGTAAACACACAGCAGCTTACCCTGAAAAGTTATTTGAAAAGAGCGAATTTACAAGGTAATTTAAAAGTGGGATTTACAATTGGACTGAAAAAGGTGAGGGAGCCATACAGTTCTGTCCACTTAGACCCATTCTAGAATCCATGCTTATGACCCTAATATTTTTAGCGTGCTGATTTGCTATGACAGCCAGTCATGGGGGTCACAGTGACAGGTCTGTCTGTGTGGTATGGCACCTATTTCATATACGGACTTGATGTACATCTATGTTTATTTACTTTTAGGTTGACCTTGAAACTGTGACTAAGGAAGAAACAGCAGTAGCTATATCTCCTCACCCTGAGAGTGAGAGAGCAGAAGTGCAACAAATGTAAGTAGATTGTGCCAAGCTGAAAAACCTTCACTTTAAAGGGGTGCTTCAGGGAGACTATACCATTACATTGAGACTTTGCCATTACATTGCTTTAATAAACTTAGAGTACTTTGTAGAGTACTGTAATAAAATAAATGTATAGTTTTTTTTTTTTTTTTAGCTACCATTCACCTTATGTTGAGTGTCAGCAGTATAGGGTGAAACAGGCCCCTCTGCTGCTCTGAGCATTCCCCAGTGTTCCCCCTCCCCCGGGCGGATACTGTATATAAGAATATATGCTCTGTATAGTGCTGTGCAGCAGTGCTTGATCAGAGGAGGATATCAGCCCTGTAGTTCCTGACACAAACTGTGGCAGCAGAGGGCCCTGTGTTGCTCCCTTTCTGCTGCCACTCAATGGAAGTTAATTTTTTTAGCGTCTACAGTCCTCTTTAGTAATTGACAATATGTTTTTCTCTTTTCTTGTTTGGTAGACTGCAAAATACAGAGAACGACAGCATGGATGTTAATGTAGAAGATCATTCAGAACACAATGTAGCAAATTCTGAGATGCATCAGAATGGATTTTCGCCATCTTCTGTACCCGAAGAGCACCAAAGGGAAGCTTGCACTACACTCCAAGATGTGAAAAATGGAAATGATCATACATCTCATAATGGACACAGTGACCGGAAACGTTCCCGCAGCGAGAGATCTCGTTCAGAGCATGAGAGAGACTCTCGGAAGAGTGAACTGTATTCACGGAGCAGAGACAGCTCCAAGTACGATCGGTATAAACACTATCACAACGATGAATACAGAAGCAGGAACCATTTGCCTCAAAGTGAAAGTGGTCACAGAAACCATGGGAGACATCGGTCAAGGAGCAGAGGGAAAATGGACGATCATTATCGTTATCAGTCAAGACGAGATCGCTCTCACAGCCGCGAGAGGAACCACTACAGCAGACATCAAAGATGGGATCATTTTCATTCCTCTTACAGAGATGATCGGGACTATCACTACAGGGATTACAAACACCATAGACCTGACTGGTACCATCACTCTAGAGACAGACGGGATAATGGCTACAGCAGCAAACACTCTCATTACTCTTCTTTCTCAAGGCATTCTGACTCTCATCATTCTCATGGAAGGTTTAATCACCATGAACATTATGAAAACTGCAAGAAACGAAAACCCGAGCATGGTAGCAGCGCAGGGGGAGATGGTTATGAACCGGACTACAAGAGAAAAGGGAACTCTGAGGAGAAACAGACATTTCGAATGGAAGAAAGAAAAGTGTAAGTTTAAACCCTTTTCAAGTCTACCAGTATTGCTTGGCAAGCTTTAGGCAGCCTCCACCCTGTGGCCTTCTGTTACCCTCCTATCTGTTTTTGCAGATTCCCAAAAAGTCAATTTATCACTGATAATTCTGAAGTCTGAAAAGACCTTAATTTTACACTTCATAATCTATGGAGCGTGAAGCTGCACAGTGGACTAGCAGCTTTCCTGGTGTTATGTATCAATATGATGCAGGGAGAAGCTGAAAGTCTTAAAATGTTTGTGGGACTGTACTGACCCAGATGTGGTTGTTTCAATACAATCCTGCGATATTTAAACATTTCTGCTCTCCCCGCATCATTAGATGCATAATAAGCTGCACAGCTTCACACTCTGTAAGATCTGTAAATTATGGAGCGTGAGATTTATCTGGCAGATTTTTTAAGCCAAAGCCAGGATCAGACTATGAAAAGGGATCATGCTGATATTTCTGGTCTTTCTCGGGTTTTTTTTTTTTCCTGGCTTTGGCTTCAAAAATCTTGTACGATTAAATCTCTGAACACACCATTACACTGTGTCTTTTCTGATCTACATACCTGATGTGACTGAATTGCATAGGGTTATATTGTGGAAGTAATACAGCTGTCTAACAATGCACTTTTTTAAAATCTGTATAAGTAACCTTTTTTTTTTTTTTTTTTTTCCTCTCCTCTTTAGATCCCTTAAGACGTAGCATCTCCTGCATGGACATGACTCCATAGAAACATCCTGATATGCTGCATTTAAACTACCACAAATGATTTTTTTTAATTTTTTTTTTTAAACTAAATATATTTCTCCTCCAGACTAGAAAGGGTTAGTTGCCCATGATTCATTTAAAGATTTAATTTATTACATTTTGACATGCGATAGTGACATGTCTGGCATTTTGTTAAGTGGGGTTTCTCCTCTGGCGCCCAACCCCCCCACCCCAAAATTGGTCTTTGCTCAGACTCCCATTACTCAAAGCTGCTGACACGTCACTCATATACCAGAAGTTTTTGAAAATAAGTACCCTTTAAATCTGAATGCATGCTTATCCTATAAGAATGTGAGTGTTGTCAGAAAGGGCTCTGTAGCAGTCACAAGTTGCCTGAGAGTATTGATGCAGTTGCACAGATGTGGTTCCTAGCTAGTCATAAGTTGTGATTTCTAATGGTTCTCAGACTTTCCTCCACTATGGCACTACAGGAGGCTTACTCCACACCCTAGCTGGGACAGGATACCAGAGAGGTTGCCCCGGCGGCACAGCCCCTTCTAATGAATATTTGGGCTGCGCCCTGCAGTGATGTCATGCCGAAACGCCTCATTGGCATATGAATTAAATTACAGAGTCCCCAAAAACAATGCCAAGGATCAGGCAAGGTTCGTCAACACCCTGTGACATAGCAGCCATGCTTGTAACCTCCTCGTAGTTTCCCTTTGACAAAAGGCCTTGGGAACTTTAGCTTTACTTAAAACTAATTTAGCCTTAACATGTGTTTCAAACTGGTCATAATAACTTAAACTGCAGTGTTGGGGACAGCATAACATAGGGGTCAGATCTCATATGGTAAAGTGTCAAGCCTGACAGGGATTAGCATCTCCGTTTATTCCGCGATACCTAGTGACTCTATAGCCAATTGTGTTCGTGATCTCAAATTGAGCATATTAGAACACCATTAGAATGTCATTCTCAGCATATAACAGATACTGGGGCCAGGACTACGTATTCAAGGGGCTGAATTAGAAAAACATAGCTGCTTTCTTCCAGAAAGTGTGCCACCCTTGTTCGCAGTCTGTGTGTGGTATTGCAGCTCAGTTCCATTAATTGGAATTTTACCTCTCTGTTTTCCCTCTGTACCATTGTGGAGGATTTCTAGAAACCAAATTATCGGTAAAAATGTATTTTAATTTTTTTTTTTTATTTTGTTGGTAAACTTACAAAAATCCCATGAGCTTCCATTATAGTCCTTGCAACCATATGTGTCCGTTCCATCTTGTCGGTGCTAGTTTACATGCAGCGTTCCATACTGGAGTTAGTTCCCTCAAGAAGATCAATGCTTTTTGTCTTCTGTCCTTGTGCTACTTGACTCTCCATGGAAGGATGGATAAGAGATCATGTCTCTGGCCCATTCTACCTGCTGTGTGAACCATCTGAGCAGAGTTGGTGCTGTTTGACAAATGTGTAAAACTTTACCACACAAGTATTTTTTAAGTTTTTTTTTTTTAATTTTTGTTTTATAAACGTTTCATCCTACTGAACTGTCACCTGCTGATCATGACGCGGCCCCTGATCTCAAGCAGAAGTGGGAAATGCCCTGGAACATGTGCTCTCCAATGCTGCTTTTCTTAAAGACTCAGGATTATGTGTATTTCTCAGCATGTTTTTTCCACATGTGACAGCGAGAATTGAGGAATTAAGGAGTCTTTCATGTATATACAATTAAAAAAAAAAAAATCTACATCGAGACCTTGCATTTTGTGTATGATGAATACATACTGTATTATTTTAGATGCTCATTGTATGAACCATCCTCCATGTTCATGTATGTCCTACAATAGAAACGGTTTCTTATTTCCACGGACCTAAAGGAATCCAGAACTACAAAATGTGTCTTCTCTCGTTAATCTTGACAGCATGTATTGGAATCTATAAGAAGAGAAAAATGGCGGATCTAAGAACGAGAATGTTTTCTGCTATTACTCCTTGAGTAAATGAATGCTTTTCATTTACTTAGATTGTCCGTTTACTGATCAGTATACTGCATATTTATCAGCCTGCCCATCCATTATTAGGATTACTGTTCTTTGTATCCTTGTTGTGAAATGCTCAATCTATTATCTATTTAAATACATTATAATTTGTATACACTTGCATCATTTTCCCAATATAAACAATGTGATGGGTTGCTCCCAGAATCTGATTTTACAAGGTCTGTCTGTTTGGGGGGTTTTTGGTGTGTGCATGTGGTCCCAAGCTGCTAAGGCAACCCAACAGGTAAGACACCTCAGATTGGAGTGTGTTATGTTACTATTCCAATATGGCAATATTGGAATGAAATCTGCTCCCTAAAATTTCACACTGATTTCAATAGATGGGTATAGTGGGTAGAGATACAAATATCATACATAATATGCTATTTAATATATGGTATAAGGCCTAATCCACACACAGTTTTTTTTCCAGGATGTCCTGGAGGAAAAACAGTCAGTTTAGCAGATTCACAAAAACTGGCAATAAATGGCCACAAGGTGGAGCCTGCCTAGGGCTTACTAGGCAATGTTATAGTGAAAAACTGATGGCACGTTGATGTTGCATTAGTGTGCCCTCTGACCCATTGACTTCTACTCTAGCTTCCATTCTGGAAAAAAAACAGACCATATAAGTGCAGGTTCCATTTTTTTTAATATAATGGGTAAGGTTGTGTTTACACAGTGTCTTTGCAGTGTTTAATGTATACATTTTATGGGGGGGGGGATACAATTGTGTGCTATCCGTTTGGACAGTTTTTCCATTGACTTCCATTATAAAAAAAAAATATACCTTACATTGAGGAGCTGAGGCAGGTGGAATTCCGAGCAGAGTCTGTAATGGGGATTCCGCTCGAAATTTCAGCACTAATTGCTCAGTCTAAACTGACCCTTAAACACTGCAAAAATGCAGTGTGAACCCAGCAGTGGTGAAAAATATATATTTTTTTTTTTCTGTCTGTGAATAAGCATCAGATGTGTTAGTGAGGCCTTACTATATGCAGTAAGGGTCCATGTACACAAAGATTATCTGCCAAAGATTTGAAGCCAAAGCCAGGAATGGCTTTATGACCTGATATCTGTTTATAGTCTGTTTCTGGCTTTGGCTTCAAATCTTTGGCAGATAATCTGTCAGATAATCTTTCTGTGTAAATGGACCCTAAGCTTCCTCCATAGATAGCCAGTAGGTTATTATCTAATTTACTGTCTCCTGTTCAGGATTTGAAAAATATGGCTGCCTTCCTACAGAATCAGCACAACTAGAGATGAAAAACGTGATATGAATCCTACTGCCTGGAAAAGATGGGGCTGCAGCAATCTTAACCCCTAGACGACCTAGGACGTACCGGTACGTCCTGGAAGTCTGTCCCCAGACGACTCTGGACGTACCGGTACGTCCTGAGCTATGAAGCTTCATAGCAGGTGGGGGCCGGCTGCAATCAGCAGCCGGCACCTCACCGTTAATGACGCGCTGCAGTGTGACATCAACTCCTTAAAAGCCATTTAAGTGTAAGTGACGGGGAGTCCCCTGTCACTTACCGATCGGGACTCCTGCAGTGTGACTGTGGGGGTCCCAATCGTTAAAACGGACTGCCGGAGGTTTTTCACCTGCCTCCGTGCCGTCCGATCGGCGCTCTGGTCACTGAGCCTGCACAGGCAGGCCCAATGAGCAGAGCGCCGATAACACTGATCAATGCTATGCCTATGGCATAGCAATGATCATTGTGTAAAATGAAACTAATGAATGTACAAGTCCCCCAAAGGGACTTAAAATGTATATAAAAAAAAAGGTAAAATCACTAACACACAACCCCAAAACCCCTCCCCCAATAAAAGTCTAAATCACCCCCATTTCCCATTATACACATAAAAAAACAAAAACATAATATACCGTAGCGTGCGTAATTATCCGATCTATTAAAATATAACAAGCGCCATTGTGAACGGCATAGAGGAAAAAAAGTGCACGGATTACCGATTTTATGTTACATATATAAAAGAAAAATTAATAAGTGATTAAAAAGTCTGATCTTCACAAATATGGTATTAATAAAAACTAGAAAAATGACACCCCATACAGCCCCGTAGGTGAAAAAACAAAACCGTTATAATCATCACAATAGGCCCATTTTATTAATATTTATTTGCCAAAAAAAAGGATTTCATTAAAAAAAAATATATATAACATTAGAGAATCTGTGTAACCTGCATATGGTTGTGTTCGGACTGGCCTATAGAATAATTGTATCATGTCGCTGTTACCATATAGAGCATTACGTAGACACAGGAACCCCCCAAACGTTACCATATTGCATTCTTTTTTACGATTTCACCTGTTTATATCTTCATAAATAATATATTTAGGATTCCGTCAGACATGTTATGGTAAAATGAAAGACGCCATTACACAGTACAACTATTCCTGTAACAAACATCTCATTACATGGCCTTGTAGATAGAAAACTGAGAGTGCTAGAGCTCTTAGAAGGGGGGAGGGAAAAACGAAAGCGCAAAGATCAAAATTTGCGTGGTCCACTGGGTCATTTTGGGCCTGGTCCTCAAAGGTTTAAAGTGTAACTATAAAATATTTTGACCATTTAGTTTTAGTTAGCTTAGGCCATGATAAAAAATGTTTTCAATAAACATTAATAAGCTAAAATGAACAGTTTTTTTTAATACATGAAGCTGAATGTGCTCTGAGCCCTGTGTCCGCTTCTGTGTTATTTGTGCAATCCTACTTGACACGCCCCTCCCTGGAAATCCATCCTGAGTAGCAGTTTTGTATGGACTCTGATAGCAGCATCAGATAACAGCCCTGACAGAAACAAAACCTCCTCCCCTATCTCCTTCACCCCCTCCCCTCACAGAGGTTGCTTAGCAGAGCTGGTGTGTTGTGTGAGGAGCAGCGCAGGTAAGAAGCTGGATGGAGGGACAAGTACCCAGTCATTCAACTAGGGGGAACATGCCAGCCATGACTCCAATGTACTGCATGAGGGAGAGTGGGTGAGTCACTGAGGGGAGGACTACAAGTCCCAGCACAACACAGCTGTAGTCCTTCCATAGTACATATAACATTCACTATCAGATGTCTGCAGCAGGTGCCCCCACCTCCATGGCTGACATTATCCTACAGTGTAATGAGAGCAGATGACTGTATCTAATCCCATTGTGTGTGATACCACCTGTTGGGGCTCTGTATCTAATCTCACTGTGTCATACTGTATATTGGGGCTGTATCTAATCCCACTGTGTGTGATACCATCTGCTGGGGCTCTGTATCTAATCTTACTTTGTCATTCTGTATGCTGGGGCTCTGTATCTGATCCCACTGTGTGTGATACCATCTGCTGGGGCTCTGTATGTAATCTTACTCTGTCATTCTGTATGCTGGGGCTCTGTATCTGATCCCACGGTGTGTGATACCACCTGCTGGGGCTCTGTATCTAATCTTACTGTGTCATACTGTATGCTGGGGCTCTATCTGATCCCACTGTGTGTGATACCATCTGCTAAGGTGCTGGTCAGTGACTGGAGAGACGCAGCCAGGAGATGAGGGATAGGCCACACCCACTTTCTGTCAGCCAGGAGAAAAATTCATTTATTCTTCTGAGCCAAACCACTGGGGATATCTCAGCAAGCGCATGCCCGCATCAATGCAGTTTAGGGCTCTTTGTAAAGCGTAACACGTGGGCTTTTTATTTGAGAGATTTCATTTGTTGGCTACTTAAATTATAGTTACGCTTTAGGGACTTATTACACAAGCCGATTATTTTTTTTATTGGCCAGGAGCATTGCTAGAAAAGCTTCTGCAGCCGATTATAGACCCGTGTAAAAGTGACATTGATCAGCTGAGGACGGGGAAAATCTTGGCTGGTCAGGTCCTTAGAGCAGGCCTTAAAATTTATCGCCGGCCACACATCTTTCTGTGTAAACAGGGTTATGAGCGGCCAACGACCATAAAAGAAAACTGATAATATATCTGTGCTGTCAGATTAAAGATCACAATCAGCAGTGTATACTTACCAGCCATGCTGCTTGTGATCTAGGATCCAAGTCTCTCATCCTCTGGCCACCGACTAACTTTAGGCCCTGCCTCCTTCAGAATGATTGACAGCCAGAGAAGGAGGGGTATGAAGATACAGACTGGAGACCTGGATTTGTAACACTAGTATACACTTCTGCTTTTCATCTTTAAACTGACAGCACAGATATATACATAACCCGGAACCCAATACATACATATCTGTGCTGTCAGTTTCCGGGGCTGCACAAGCGATATAAGGATCATTCGTGCAGCCCAGCCACTCGATTTGTTGTGCCAAGTAAAGGCACTGCAAATGAGCACCGATCCCACTGATCGTTGCTCGTTTGCGGCCCCCTGCGGACAACCAATCATCTCATCTAAAAGGACCCTTATCCAGGCAGCGGGATTCAGAGTGTTTGGGTTTGTGCGAACCTGAACTTACTGTATGTTCGCTTATCTCTAAGAACAAGCCCTGTTCTCAGTTTCGGTGGGGATTCTCTACTCCATTCCAGTGAATGCCACTGAATTGTAATACCTCACACAGCCTTGGGGTGGTGCTGTTTTTTCCAATCCTGGAGAACACCTTCAAGTAAAGAAGATCATAAAGGATATCGTGTGAGCAAGTCATTATAGAGAATTTACTTGCTAGTAGCTCTGGAATAACTTAAAAGTACACATAGCACCTGCAGAGGGTAAAAGTGCTTCTTCCAATATACACACATGACTGCTAGGTTTAACTTTTGAAATGCTTGGTTTGGACTTCATCCTTATTAGCTCTTGGAAGTGGAGGACATATAATTGCAAGAAAAGGGGAACTCTGGAATTCCATCTTACCTACAAAGTATGGTCTGATTCTCTGTTATGGTGCGTTTACACAGGCAGATTTATCTGACAGATTTTGGAAGCCAAAGCCAGGAATGGATTTGAAAAGAGAAGAAATCTCAGTCTTTCCTATATGACCCATTCCCTGTTTATGGTCTGTTCCTGGCTTTGGCTTCCAAAATCTGTCAGATAAATCTGCCTGTGTAAATGCACCATAAGTCTGGTTAGCATCTGCTTTGTATAACAGTTGTACTGGTCATGTCTTTTATTGAGCACATTGGTCATAAAGTACTAATGTGTTTGCTCCACACCTCTGAGTTCTTCCTAGCTGGTTTGGTGCTGCACAACTTTTTTGCTGCATGTGCTGTTCCTGTGCACCGCAGTTCTTTGTTACCTATAGGACATTACTCTGTGTGCCAAGCACATACCAACCTTATTACTAAGGATGGTCCGAACCTGCCGAGGTTCGGGTTCGTATGAACCCGAATACTCGGCATCAGATTCCTGCTTTCTGGCCGCTCTGTGCAGCAGGTGGATAGCCTATGGCTATGGCTGTATCCCAGTTTTCCAGGTGGTCCTCCCGCTATATCCACCCTCTCCACGGAGCGGGCAGACAGCGGGAATCATTGCCGAGAGTTTGGGTTCGTACGAACCCGAACCTCGGCAGGTTCGGACCATCCCTACTTGTTACACTGACGTAAAGTGTTCAGAAAGCGCTTCCCTACCCTAAACTCTGGCTTAATTAAAGCCCATAGACAATACCCACATTATGAGTGTGACTGCACAAAAAGCACATACAGTGGTCCCCCAACATATGATATTAATTGGTTCTGGAGCAACTATTCTACTATATTGTTAAGGATGTCATGTTCTGTATATTTAGTGAAGCTATTACAATATAGTGCTAACCCTCTAAACAAGTAGAGATGTTTATATTCCTTAAAGCTGACGTAGTGCTTCCCCACCCCCTGGGATATATAAACTGGCTGCCATCTTTGAATAAAGGAGATCCACCTCAACCATCAGTGTGATAGGTGTTTGACTCTTAGTGCACACTATAAACAGACTGCTGCTGGTTGCTTCTACAGCATTAAGAGAAGCCGAGTGACTTTTATTAGTTTTGGTTATGTTTTATGTTTGGAAGAACTTGTATTGGGCCCAGTTTTTACTACAAGGATAAATAATAGTACAAAGTAAACAGAGAGAAGTATATCTACATGTGTATATATGTGTCTTCATGAATATTATATGATTATGAAACAATATTAATTGAACAGTAAATTCATGCTATAAGTAAGTGTATAATATTCAATTATTATTAACAAGAAGAGCTGTAATAAGTTGTTAGACTTGTGCGATTTAACTGTTTTATTTCTAAAGATGATTTGTAGGTACAAACTGAAGTAAAAAGACTAAAGAGATGAAGTGTAAATTGAGAGAATCCTATACTTAAGATTATGAAGATTCACTGATTGGTTATCATAAGTGAATCTAGTAGTTACATAGTAGGCCTCATTGTAGAGATTTTATTGCATTTATCTGTTTGTTTGTTTTTTGGTTTATGTGGTATAAACTTTTTGTCTTTGCCAAGAGATAAGATTTGCTCACATCTAAACTTTCGCTTTTCAGAATTTTTTTTTAAAGTTAGTTATTGTGATTTTTCAATTCGTTGATGATTCCGCAGTCCTTGTGATACCTGAGAGTCAAGATTTGTTATATGCAGTGGAGAAGGAAGAGTGACAGGAGAGTAGGTTAGGTACGAGACGCAGGATGTCCTACCTTTAAGGGCAGTCCTACGGTAAAGGGACCCAGAGGAGGTTGGCTACATGGTAGTCATTCAGAGGAATAGGGACAGTCTAGGGACAGGAGTGATGAGACAATAAGGACCCTCTTTCCCCTCATTCAGAAAAGCACCCAGAATAATTCTTTTAACCTCTTTTCCAGGATCCACCCACAATATTTTTTATAAACTACCTCACCTTTTCCCAGAATCCCCGAGTACTTTCACATTCCCATAATAAATGGAAGAAGTCTGGTACCTCCTACATTTTAAGAGTTTCTGCATCATCCCCAAACATATAGGTTCAAGGGAGAATAATAAATCTAATACAATATTTTCTATAAGATAAGCCAGTATGATGAGCTATCCAAGAAAAACTCAACATTTTTCCCAGCCTCCTGCCCCATTTTCTCTGTTACACCCCCCACCATCACATCCCATTTCTCCCTCAGGTTCTCCATCTGTACCCTCCCCCTCTCTTACAAACATTTATAAAATGATAAGATACTTATTCCCCGGGCTTTCCCTAAGATAATGTATCGGCTCATGTTTATTAATGACCCATATGTCTAAATTATCATGTGCAAAATCTTTCTCAACCCTATGAAGACCCGGCCAATTTTCATTTTTGTGCTTTAGTTTTTCCCTCCTTGTGCTTAAAAGGCCATAGCGCTTGCATTTGTTCGCTTACAGACCCACATGAGCCCTCATTTTTTTGCGCCACTAATTGTACTGTGCAATGACTTATTTTTGCATAAAATATGCTGTGAAACCAATTTTCATTTATAAAATGGGAAAAGGGGATACGTGAAGATGTATCCATACCCGGAGATCCAGATAAGCATTTTTGGGTTTGAGGACTCCTAACTGTACTTTAGAAGGTTATCTGACTGGAATTGCCATAAATACGGTCTCCATAGCTGATTGCCCCGGGACAGTCCTGGTGCCGATGAACAGCCAGGCATGGAAGTGGACATAGGCAAAAGGCAAGTGGAGACAAAACCTTATAAAAAAAAAAAAATTAAGAATTTAAACGTGCTGGTTCAAGTGTGTCAATTTTAAATATTCTTTCTATTTCTACCTGGGACATTTTTACAATGTAATCCACAGCACCCCTCCAATCTCTAGGAACACTTTGGATAGCAACAAAGGATAGGTCAGAAGGGTCTCCTTTTTTGATGTGGTAAATGTTTTCTGTTGATCTCTTTTTTAGCTGTCTCTTTGTCCTGCCTACATATTGTTTCATACAGCTGCACTCGATTATATAGATTACTCCCTTAAAGTTACAGGTTAGTAATTCCTTAACCCCTTAACGACATTGGGCGTAAGTATACGCCCCCGCAGGGTGGGCTTTAACGCAAACGGGCGTATACGTATGCCCGATGTTTCCCCGATCGCTGTGTGTTCACAATGTATAGCAGGCCATCTCTGCTCGTCGGCACGGGGGGTGATTAACCCCTCCCGTGCCGATGATCGCTGCTATATGCTGATCTATACAGATCAGCATATAGCAGCTGAAAACAGCTTTCCGGGTCATCGGTGACCCGGTGACCCGGAAAGCAATGGCGATTGGTGCTGTCCGAGACAGCACCAATCGCCATTAGTGTCCCCACCAAAGATGGCGCCGATGCCACCCCCACGATCGCCGTGATAGGCCGGCCAGTACCAGCCGGACCATCATGGCGATCAAACTGTAAAAAAACAGTTTTGTCGCGTTCTGCACCCCTCAGCTAGGTAGCTGAGAGGTGCAGAACAGGTGTGTGTGGTGCAGGTGTACCATACTCACCTGATCTGGGCGTCCAGACCAACGATCTGCGGTCCGCGCCATCCTCGCGTCTTCTTCGGGTCACTTCCGGGTTCGGTCGTCCAGCGTTGGAAATCTTCGTAATCGCTCGGGTCCTCGTGTTCGGCGGGCCTCGGTAATCTCCGGCATCGTCGCTCTACCGCCCCCTAGCGGCTGATCAGTGAATATCATTCACTGATCAGTTGCTTTGGGTTAAAAAGATTTTTTTTTTCCAATTTTTTTTTTTCTTTTTTTGCGCCCTAATGCCGCTGAGTGCTGATCAGCATCGCCCGTAAGTGCGCCGCTGATCAGCAACTCCTCCTTTTTGGCGTAGGGGCGTTTTTCCCCCCTATATCCTACCGCCACTGGCTGCTGATAAGTGCCACACATAAGTGCGGCATTTATCAGCAGCTCCTTTCTTGGCAAAGGGATATTTTTTCTTACTGTCAAAAAAACAAGTAAAAAACACTACACTACACTACATGAAATAAAGTTTTACACTACACCACTACACATTTACATACCCCATATACCAATCCCCGTATGAAGATGGCCCCCAGGGTGTTTTCGGTGTCGGACGCATACGCTATTATTGCCTCCGACACCGAAACAGCCAGTGAGGATGAATGGGGGGGATCCTTCTTTCCTCCATTCATCCTCATCATCCTCATCATCCAGTGACGTGTCTGGGGGTAGCGTAGCGTACGCTGCCCCCCAGACACGTCTTTTCCGCCAGTACCGTCCCAATAAGAGATCACGGTATGGCGTGAAATTCTACACACTCTGTGAGAGTACCTCTGGGTACACTTACAGATCCAGGGTACGTGCACACTGCGGAATGGCGAAGGATAACCCTTTGTGCATTCTGCAGCTGGCACCCGCCGGCGGACTGATGGAGGCGCGCGTCTCCGTCCGTGTCATAGACTCCATTCTATGCACGGGCAGATTCCGTCGTCCGTCCAAAGAATGAACACATTGGACAGAGGACAGAATCCGCCCGTGCATATAATGGAGTGTGACAAGAGCGGAGACGCGCGCCTCCATCAGTCCGCCGGCGGGTGCCAGCTGCGGAATGCACAAAGGGTTATGCTTCGCCATTCTGCAGTGTGCACGTACCCTTAGAGTGTATGAAGGAAGGGACACCCAAATCCAGCCCCCAGATGCCCCCCCCCCCCCATCCTCGGAGTTAGTGGGGAGATCATTTGGGAACTGATCTTCCCACTGCTGGATAAAGGTTACCACCTGTACGGGGATAACTTTTATACCAGCACCCCCTCTTTCGGTCCCTCGCTACCCTGTAGCTTGCGGCACGATCCGAACATATCAGAAGCAGTAATAGAGCCCTAATATTTAGCAGCCATGGAGCGAACCCAGCGCTTCTGGATATGAAGGACCCCGTATCGCACCAGGGCAACATTCTCCAGGTGACGTCCCCCACACTGGAGAACAGGAGACCCCAGAAGAAGTGCAGAGTGTGGCGTAACAGGGGGATCAGGAAGGACACCATTTTCCAGTGTGACACCTGTCCTGATCCCCCCGGCCTCTGCATACTGGATCGCTCCAAGGCGTACCACACGTCATTGGAGTTCTACATTTTCTAAATTCTGTCCCTTATTCCTATTTCAGGGGTCACGTTGATCCGGGGATTATTCTGATCGCCATTATGGAGTCAGGAAGGAATTTTTCCCCTGTGATGAGGCTACTGTCGTCTGCCTTATGAGGGGTTTTTTTTTGCCTTCCTCTGGATCAACACAGGTTGAATTTGATGGACACCTGTCATTTTCAACCTTATAAACTAATAATTGGCCCAACACCCCATATAAATTAGAATTGTCCCTTTTCCCCAGCTAAATAGGTATGGCCGCCATTCCCATTAGAGGATGCCATGATGCAATTACAAAGCCTCTGTGCGGCCAGGACAGTAGAAACCCCCCACAAGTGACCCCATTCTGGAAACTACACCCCATAAGGAATCTAACGAGGGGGGCAGTGGGGATATGGCCCCCTGGTGACGGCCACATTTGGGCCGTAAAAATGAAAAAATTGTATTTTTTATTTTCATGGCACATGTTCCACTTATGTGCCCATCACCAGTGGGGTCCATATGCTCACTGTACCCCTTGTTGGATTCCTTATGGGGTGTAGTTTCCATAATGGGATCACCTGTGGGGGGTTTCTACTGTCCTGGCAGCACAGGAGCTTTGTAATTGCGACATGGCCTCCATCCTCCATTCAAGCCTCTAAATGGCGCTCTGTCCCTTTGGTGGCTTGCCCTGTGCCTATATGGCACATTATATCCATATGTGGGGTATTTTCGTACTCAGGGGAAATTACCCTACACGTTTTGTGTTCACTTTCTTTTTTAACCCCTAGTGGAAAAGGAAAAAAATCAAGGCTAGACCAACATTTAGTGTAAAAAATGTTTAATTTTTACACTAAATCATTGATCTTGTCTTGATTTTTTCATTTTCACAAGGGGTTAAAAGATAAGAAAAACACTAAGGGCCACATGTATCATCCGGCGAACGGATGATTTTCGGCGGAAAGTGCCGATTTGCGTATTTTTTTATACGCAAATGGACGATTTGCGAATAAAATATTCGCAAATCGGCACTTTCCGCCGAGTACGCCAGGGGGCGGAAAAGGGGCGGAAAGTGGGCGGAACGGAGGGCGCGGACTCAGAGTCCGCGCGATTTATCATCCGTTCCGCCAAAATGTACGCCGAAAACCTACTCCAGTCCTCAGCTGGCGTAGTTTTTCGGCGGTGCGCAACGGCGCGCACGGGATTTATGTAGAGGCCTCTACATAAATCTCCGTAGCGCCGGAGCTGCGGGGGCATTTTTACGTCCGGCGTAAAAAACGCCGGACTTAATAAATGCCTCCCTAAATGTGTAGAGCAATTTCCCCTGAGTACGGAAATACCCGACATGTGGACATAAAGCGCCATGCGGGCGCAGGGTAAGCCTCCAAAGGAAAGGAGCGCCAGTTGGCTTTTTGAGGCTGGATTTGGCTGGAATGGATTTCGAGGGGCCATGTTGCATTTAAAAGGCCCCTGTGTTGCCAAGACAGTTGAACCCCCCCACAAGTGACCCCATTATGGAAACTACACCCCTTAGGGAATGTAACAAGGGGTGTAGTGAGCATATGGACCCCACTGGTGACGGGCACAAATGTGGAACAATATGGCGTGAAAATGAAATATTACATTTTTTACACTATAATGTTGGTTTAGCCTTAAATTTTTCATTTTCACAAGGGGTTAAAAGAGAAAAAAACACTTAAAATGTGTAGAGCAATTCCCCCGAGTCCGTAAATACCCCACATGTGGACATAAAGCGCCATGTGGGTGCAGGGCAAGCCTCCGAAGGGAAGGAGCGCCATTTGGATTTTGAAGGCTGGATTTGGCCAGAATGGATGATGAACGCCATGTCGCATTTACAGAGCCCTTGTGCTGCCAAGACAGTGGAAACCCCCCACAAGTGACCCCATTCTGGAAACTACACCCCTCAAGGAATCTAACAAGGGGTGCAGTGAGGATATGGACCCCTTGATGACGGCCACATTTGTGCCGTGAAAGTGAAAAAATGAAATTTTCCCCTTTCACGTCACATTTGTGCCCGTCACCAGTGGGGTCCATATGCTCACTGAACCCCTTGTTAAATTCCTTGAGGGGTGTAGTTTCCAGAATGGGGTCACTTGTGGGGGTTTCCAGTGTTTTGGCAGCACGAGGGCTCTGTGAATGCGACGTGGCCCTTGAAATTCATTCCAGTAAAATCCAGCTTGCAAAGGCCAATTGGCGCTCCTTCCCTTTGGAGGCTTGTCCTACGCCCGCTTGGCACTTTATGTCCATATGTGGGGTATTTCTGTACTCGGGAGAAACTGCGCTACACGTTTGGTGTTTTTTTTTTCTTTTATCCCCTTGTAAAAATGAAAATTGAAGGCTAGAACAACATTTTAGTGTAAAAAATATAATATTTCCTTTTTTACACCATATTGTTCGGAAAATCTGTGAAGCACCTGTGGGGTCCAGATGCTCACCGCACCCCTTGTTACATTCCTTGAGGGGTGCAGTTTTCTAAATGGTGTCCCTTTAGGGGTGTTTTTTAGGTTTTGGCACCCCAGAGCCTCTGCCAACCTGAAGGGGTACAGTCAAAAATGACCAAATATAGCGGAGGCGTTGAAATTCACTAGGCGCTCCCTTATATCTGAGGCTTGTGGTTGCGTCAAATAGCACAATAAGGCCACATATGGGGTATTTCTATAAACTGCAGAAACGGGGCAATCAATATTGGGGTGCATTTCTCTGCTAATGGGTTTATCATTATGAAAGATATTTTCAAATTTCTTACACACTTAGCTTTTATTTCTGTGACTCCCCTAAAGGGTTAAAAAACTTTTTGGATGTGCTTTTGCAGAGTTTGAAGGGTGCAGTTTCTGAAATGGGGTGCTTTGTGGGGTTTTCTAACATACAGGACCCTCAAATACACTTTGAACCTGAACAGGTCCCTAAAAATATCTGATTTTGAAATTTTACAGAAAATTTGGAAAATTGCTGCTAATGTTTTAAGCTTCCTATTGTCTAAAAAAAATTAAATATAGTTTAATAAATGCCGCTAACATAAAGTAGACATGTTGCTAATGCTATTTAATATATAATTTATGTGGCATAACCATTTTCTGTATAAGCAGAAAGGTTTCAAAGTTTGAAAAATGCATTTTTTCACAATTTTTCACGTTATTTTGGTGTTTTTCATAAAGATTCGTTATGAGTATCGACTCCATTTTACCAGAAATGTAAAGTACAATATGTCACGAGAAAACATTCTCAGAATCAGCCGGATAGTTAAAAGCATCCCGAAGTTATTAATGAATAAAGTGACACTGGTCATATTCATAAAATTTGTCTCTGTCCTTAAGGCCATTTCAGGCTCTGTCCTTAAGGGGTTAATAGTCCACTTGAAGTTATTTACCGTCGGTGCGACTCAGATGATTTTTCAGGGAGTTGCTGTATTCTTACACCCTACGCAAATGCCACATCTGTGGAACCCCGCAGTTGTTAACTATGTTGTGTTGATGGTATGTTTTTTTGGTCTGACAGTTGGGGCTACTGGGATCCCCAAGTTTGGAGCTTTTGTGTATATGATAGATGGTCTATCTGGCAGCTGAGTCCCCAACACTTTGAGTCCCATTTCACCAAATGCCAATTCTCATATATCAATTTCTCAACTTTCTTATGATCAACAGTATATGGTAAATGATCTATTCATTTCTTTCTGGCAGAATTTTGGTTGATGGATTAAAAAAAAGTTAGTACGGTCTAATTGTCTGACTTTTTCTAATGAGGTTTGTAGAATTTGGTCCGGGTAATTTTACAGGCAATTACGGTTTAAACATCTATACTGTCCCGTTGATACATTAATAGTTGCCACCCCAGAATATAACTGTTTCGCGCTGTAGGTTTCTGGAAGGTGCAACATTCTAAACTATTGAGCTAAGCTGTGATGTGTAGATCTAAGAACTCTATTTGTTTTTTTACTTTTGACAAGGTTTAGTTGGATATTCCACTCATTTGTGTTGAGTGTTGTGATAAACATTTCTAGTTCTTGGATACCATCCCAAAGCAGTATGATATCATCTATATATCTACGCCAGAGGACCAGACCAATTGTATCCACTTAACCACAATGAATGCACATATGAACATGCAGTATCCTAATCTGTTTGCACACTCTTTAGTGTATTGTGTGTGTTTATAGATATGGGCATTGACTATTATTGACTATTGATTGTTTAAATGTTTTATGCCTTTCATACTATTATTGCCAACACTTAGCAATTTTTTTCCAAAATATTCTTCTAGCCATTGTATATTTACAAGTGTGTCCAAATAGTTTATATGGCCACATCATGCACTTAAATTCTTTTAATTACAGACCCACACACCTGTAACATGAATCTGTGCTTATTGTTATTTAATGAGGGTGGTGATAGTGGAAGCTTAGGTGAACAAAAGCGCACATGTGCTTGAAACGCATCTGATTGTCTGTGGGGTCCCTGCACACTGGTGTTCATGTACATATTTTATGGATTTTTTTTTTTTATAGGATATATTTAGGAGCTGTCCAGCACCTTCCTTGTATCCAGTCCGGTGGTATGGTTATAGTTCGGTAGTTTCGTCATGGTTTGGTGGGTTTCTCATAATCCAGTAGTTTTAGAAATGTCCGGGTAAATTATTTGGTATTTTCTGGAAGAAAACAGATATATGTCCAGATCAGTATCAGAATAAACTAATGCCACATCCTATATATACAGTATATAACTGGGGATCTTCGGGTAATATAGATCACTAATTCTAGTTGCTTAAAGGAGAAGTCCAGGGAAAATTTTTATTAAAGTTTATTAAAGTTATACAAATTACCAATATACACTTATTATGTGAAATGCTTATAAAGTGTTTTTTCCCTGCACTTACCACTGCATCAAGGCTTCACTTCCTGGATAACATGGTGATGTCACTTCCTGGATAAAATGGTGATGTCACGACCCAACTCCCAGAGCTGTGCTGGCTGTGGCTGCTGGAGAGGATGATGGCAGAGGGATGCTCAGTGTCCCTCCAGTGCCCTGTATCCCTCAGTGTCCTCCTGCCATCATCCTCTCCAGCAGCCACAGCCCACACAGCTCTGGGAGTCGGGTCGTGACATCACCATTTTATCCAGGAAGTGATATCACCATGTTATCCAGGAAGTGACATCACCATGTTATCCAGGAAGTGACATCACCATGTTATCCAGGAAGTGAAGCCTTGATGCATTAGTAAGTTCAGGGAAAAAAAGCAATTTATAAGCATTTCCTGTAATAAGTGTATATTAGTGATTTATGTAACTTTTGGGGGGCAATACAATAGTTTAATAAAAATTTTCGCTGGACTTCTCCTTAAGGATAATAAGTATAATAAATGAAAGTATCTCCAGAAAATAATGGAGAATAGATACAACAAATATCCTTACTTGTCAAGTCCAGTATTTCACTCATCACTTGGCTAGCATTTCAGCAATTCTTGGATGGGGGAAGGAAAATCCATCAAATTATCCCGGGTCCCATGAACCTGTATGATCTTTTATGCAGAAGAATAGGAGCGGAGTCTCATCGTGAAGTTCGTTGTATAAGTTGTGCCGTTTCCACAGCCGGGAACCAAACTGCTGTGAAGCCTAGGTGACACTGTCCACCAATGAAATAAATTGAGAGGAAGGGGGGATGACAGTATTGCTTTAAAACAATATATATTAGAAAGCTACAGAACTGATTATACAGTGATAAAGGAATTGTTATCCCCCTTATATCTCTTCTGTATTCTGGCACCCAGTATGCCAACACTATCTACCCTAAGTATCAATGCAGGTCTCCACCATTTATGTATTATATTACAAAGAATATATGTGCCTCGGTCTGGAAGGTGTAATATAGATGGTTCATAAATGGATATTCTGAGGCTAAGGCAAGAACCTGTTTTTCCACCATGACAGATCTTTTGTCAGGGATGATGCTGTATGTTGGCACCCAGTATGCCAACATTATATACCATACCCAGGCCATATGTCACCAAGTACTATTCGATAGCACAACACAACACAAGCACCATCATAAAGAAATGGTTACACTTTGCACCTTACCTATATATGATGCCTTTAGAGTGTAAAAACTGAAGTCCGATGATGATCTCTGCTGTCTAGAATCTGCAGGATAAACAGGAGAGGGAGGTATTAGACATTTAACCTGCATGGAGGATCCAACCATTTCCACTGAAATATCCTTGTGAATGACTTCATGTGAATAGTGACCTTATTTCTGCCGTCTTCTCTTGTGGCGATATTGCTGTGAGAAGCACTTACCTTGCTCTTTCTGGGTCCAGTGGCTGCATGTCTTTCATGTGACTTTTGAGGTCTCCACCATTTATATATTCTATTACAAAGAATATATGTGCCTCGTCTGGAAGGTGTAATATAGTTGGCTCATAAATGGATGGTCTGAGGCTAAGGCAAGAATCTGTTTTTCCACCATGACCGATGTTTCGTCAGGGATGATGCCCTTCTTTATGACCTTCATAGCCAGAAGCTTCTTGGTCTGTTTATGCTCCACTAAGAACACCTTGCCAAAGCTGCTTCTACCCAAAAACTTATTGGAGACGAAGTCCTCCACAGTGATGATGTTACGCTGTTTCTGATGTGTGTCGTCTGTGGAACGAAAAATAGATCACGCTTAATAATGGGATTTTGTGAGTACTCACCGTAAAATCCTTTTCTCGTCGAAGTTCATTGGAAGACACAGACACAGTGGGTATAAGCTGGTGCCACTAGGAGGCGACACTAAGCATAGAAAAAAGTGTTGGCTCCTCCCAGACAGGCTATACACCGCCTGCAGGCAATGAGCTTATCAGTTTGTATGCAAGCCAACAAAAGGTACCAGAAAGATGTAGGAACAGAACTCCTGATGGACAGTAAGGAAACCATCTAGCAGAACCTACAACTGCCAAAGGAATGGAAGAAAAAGTAACTGGGTGGGAGCAGTGTCCCCCAATGTACTTCAACAAGAGAAAGATTTTACAGTGAAAACTCAGAGAAAAATGAATTTGAGTAAATATAATGTAGGTAGTGGGACTCCATAATATCAGATACTATGGGGGGTGTCACTGTGCTGGGGCCATAATAAAATATAAAGAATTACACATGGGTAAGATTTTTTTTTTTTTAAGTTGTGTAAATGAAATGAAGAATAAATTCTATAGGATATATTTCGGAGTTATCCAGCAGCTTTCTTGTTTCCCATCCAGTGGTATTGTCTTAGTTCAGTGTTTTTTTTTAGAGTCTTGTAATTTCGTCATAGTTCGGTGGGTTTTGTCATAAACTTGTAGTTTTAGAAAAGTCCGGGTAAATCAGTCATATTTGGTATTTTCTGGAAGAAAACATATATATGTCCAGATTAGTTTCAGAATAAACTAATTCCACATCCTGTGTGCACAGTATAACTGAGGATCTTCGAGTACAGGCCCGCTTCTGCCATGAGGCGGAATGAGCCTTCCGCCTCAGGCGGCAGAATTTGCGGTCCGGCTGGGGGCGGCATAATGTCCCCCCTGCTGTCATTTTTGTTAAGTCTCACTTAACAAAAATGACAGCGGCCGCTCACCTGTCCCGTCGCCCGCGCTCTCCACATCCCGTCAGGTCCCGCGATGTCACCCTGCAGCTGTCACGGACCTCCAGGCTGTGGTGAGTTCCCGGGGTCGGTGGGGGACGCGCTGGGGTGATCGGGTCGCGCGGGACCGCCCCGCGCGACCCGATCACCCCACTCACTCACCACAGCCTGGAGGTCCGTGACAGCTGCAGGGTGACATCGCGGGACCTGACGGGATGTGGAGACAGCAGAGATCGCGGGCCGGCTGCGGTGTGGGACAGGTGAGTAGATGGCTGCTGCGGCGGCGGGGGGTGGGGGAGGGGGGGTGGTCCGGGGGGATGCCGGCTATCACTCGGGGCGGCCGCCTGAGGTTTGCCTCAGGCGGCAGAAACCCTTGAATCGGCCCTGTTCGAGTAACATAGATCACCAATTCCAGTTGCTTAAGGATAATAAGCAATGTTCCCTCTAAGCTTCAGCCACAGCTGAGCGGAATGGCAAGAGAGCTGAGCAATGGTCAGGCAAAATTGGGCAAATCAAAAACTTGACACAGGAACATCGGTACCATAGTCTAAAAGTGAATGTAGCAGAGCAAATTAAATCTAGTAGAACATCTCATGTCAAACAATAAAGACTCAATGTAGGTATTATAACTTGTTTATTACTGTTACACAAGTTGCGTGACCTCATTATATATACTGCACACTGCAACTTTTTATTCCCTTTATTGCTGAAAAGTTAAAGAACCTGTGCGAAAAAAAAAGAAAAGAAGATTTTTAGAGAAAATCTCAAGGAGTGATAGCACAGCAAAGATAAAACAAAAAAAAAGCTCTAGGCCATTATACTTACCCATCAGTATGAAGAAACCATCTTGGCTTCGTGATCTAATTGTAACAACTGTTGGGGTGATTTATATTGTGAATGCAGCTGAATCATCATCATAGCCAACATCAATAACACTTTATTCATGTAATGCAAAAGTAGTGAAAGAACCTGTGGGAAAAAAAGAGAAGATTTTTAGTCCATATCAAGAAGAGTGATTGCAGCACAGCAAAGATACAAAGAGCTCTAGGCCATTATACTCACCAATAAGTATGAAGAAACTTTCTTGGATTAGTCATCTCATTATAACAACTGTTAAGGTGTTCGTGCTGCATTTTAAAGTGATAACTAGGAAAAAACTGTATGATCACTAAACTAGTCTCAGTCAACATAGATAACTTTTTATTCCTTTTATGCCGGGAGAAATAAAATAACCTGTTGACGGGGAGACAAAATATATGTAGGACAAATCAACAATGGTAGCACACCAAAAAAGTAAAATGGAAACCGTACTTACCAAGCTTTGTGAACTAATACTTGTTTTTATTCTTTGCTACGTCGATCCTTTGCTGTATTCCTTTTGGAAAATACTCTTTCCAGATCAATTCTAAGTCCAGAATTCAGGTAGAATTTTATGCGCATCAGCATTTCCAAGTACAAAGCTTCAAATCTATTTCGTTTTTTTTTTTTTTTTTTTCTTTTTTTCATGTTCATTAGACTGAAGCCACGTTCACAATCACAACTGGAGGTAAGGAACATTGCACAGATATCTAAAAGAACTGCAACATTTTGAAATTGTTTCTCATGTTAAAAAAAACAAAACACACAAGATCTTGAAAGGATTTTATCAATCCACATTTCATCTTTTCTGCTATTACAAATTTTACATCCTGAGGCTGGGTTCACACTACATATATTTCAGTCAGTATTGTGGTCCTCATATTGCAACCAAAACCAGGAGTGGATTAAAAACACAGAAAGGATCTGTTCACACAATGTTGAAATTGAGTGGATGGCCGCCATTTAATGGCAAATATTTGCTGTTATTTTAAAACAACGGCTGTTATATTGAAATAATGGCCGTTATTTACTGTTATATGGTGGCCATCCACTCAATTTCAACACTGTGTGAACAGATCCTTTCTGTGTTTTTAATCCACTCCTGGTTTTGGTTCTAATATGAGGACCACAATACTGACTGAAATATACGTAATGTGAACCCAGCCTGAAACTGAGCTGTTACTTTCATCACTGTATCGTGGTCATCAGGTTCATGTGGTAATAATTTGTGTGAATATCTTGTCTCAAGAGTCAATACAAATCAAATATTCTCCACTCCATCAACTCATTTTGCTGCAGCCGGAAGCAATCGAGTGCCGAGCCGGGATCAGCGCCATTACAACGCTGACCCCGGACGGGGTAAGAAGTGTGGATCGCTACTCCGGGACCGCGGCGGTTCAGACCGCAGCCCCGCACTGAAGCGTAGAGGCGGCCCTGGACGTACGGGTACGTCCAGGGTCGTCTAGGGGTTAATGTTAAATGCCGCACTACCCCTTTAACTGTTTCATTAATGCATTCCACAAACTCAAAGGCATAGTTTTTAGTACACCAGGACTGCGGAATTGGTATATGATTTGTCATGTGATCATGTATATCTTTAACTGAAAGCATTGACACATTCATATTAATAGCCAATAAAACATTGTCTATTAAAACTTTAACTTGTTCTGGTTTCACAGCAAAGTGCTAATTCTGTTTTTCTTTTCCTCTCATCAGCAGTTTGTGACAGCAACTCTAATAAACCTCCCAATTTCTGACATTTAAGTTTAGCTACTGCTTCAGAATGCATTTTTTGCTTTATATGTCTCTTCATATAATCAAGCTTCCAGTTGTTCTCCCACTGTTTCCCTGTGGTAAAGTCACTGACTACACCAGCTTTCAGGCAAATCTTACAAATAACTATGTTGTCATGAAATGTAAATACTTCACCCTATTTAAAGAAGCAGTTCACTTTTTTTTTTCTGGCCCCCTGGTAGCCTCTGGCATGTATACTCCGCCGGCTGCTGTGAGTCCTCTTCTCTGAGCTGTCATTATAGCCGGAAGTCGAATAGCGAATAGCGGTGCGCGGTAGGCGACCGACGATTTGACAAGCAGCATCATACATTACCTGTCCAGGCTTCTTCTCCGCGCTGTCTTCATCCCCGGGTCCCGTGCGCTCTATCTTCAGAATGGCCGAGTGTGGCCTGTCAGCTGATCGGCCATTCTGAAGATAGAGCGCGCGGGACTCGGGGATGAAGACAGTGTGGAGAAGAAGCCTGGACAGGTAATGTATGATGCTGCAGGAACATCCCTCAATGATCATCGGGCCGTGGAATAGGCCCAGTAAACGAGCGGCGATCTAGCAGATCGCCGCTCGTTTACATCATTGATCGAGCCCTCCTCGGCCCGTGGAATAGGACCCTAAGGCAAGAACCTGTTTTTCCACCATGACAGATGTTTCATCAGGGATGATGCCCTTCTTTATGACCTTCATAGCCAGAAGCTTCTTGGTCTGTTTTTTCTTCACTAAGAACACCTTGCCAAAGTTGCCTCTGCCCAAAACAGTATTGTAGGTGAAGTCCTCCACAGCACATGCTGTTATGCGGTTTCTGATGTGTGTCGTCCGTGGAATAAAAAATAGAGATCACACTTAATAATGGGATTTTGTGAGTACTCACCGTAAAATCCCTTTCTTGTTGAAGTTTATTGGGAGACACAGACACAGTGGGTATAAGCTGGTGCCACTAGGAGGCAACATTAAGCATAGAAAAAAGTGTTGGCTCCTCCCAGCCAGGCTATACCCCGCCTGCAGGCAATGAGCTAATCAGTTTGTTTGTATGCAAACAGTAGGAGCAGCCAGGGGAAGCCAACAGGGAGCTGTGTCCCCTGAAGAACAAGAAAAGGATTTTATACGGTGAGAACTCACAGGGAAAAAAAATGATGAGTAAATATATGTAGGTAATGGGACTCCATAATATTAGATAGTATGGGAGTGTCACTGTGCCGGGGCCATAACCAAATCTAAAAAACTACACCTGGTTAAGATGATTTTTTTAAATTGTTTAAATGAAATGAAGACATAAATTCTATAGATTTTTTTATAGGATATATTTAGGAGCTGTCCAGCAGTTTCCTTGAATCCAGTCCGGTCCGGTGGTATTGTCATAGTTCGGTGGTTTTGTCAGAGTCTGGTAGTTTTGTCATAGTTCAGTGGGTTTGTCATAATCCAGTAGTTTTAGAAAAGTCTGGTTAAAAGTCATATGTGGTATTTTCTAGAAGAAAACAGATCAGATCAGTATCAGAATAAACTAATGCCTCATCCTATATACACAGTATATAACTGGGGGTCTTCAGGTATAGATCACCAATTCTAGTTGCTTAAGGATAATAAGTATAATAAATTAAAGTATCTGAAAATAATAGAGAATAAATACAACAAATGTTCTTGCCAAGCCCAGTACTTTGCTCATCGCTTGGCGAGCATTTCAGCAATTCTTGGATTGGGGAAAAAAAATCCAACAAATTCTCCCTGATTCCATAAACCTACAACATCCTTCTTGATAGGAGCGGAGTCTCATTGTGGAGTTTGTTGTATAAGTTGGTAAGATCCTACAGCAAAAGTAAGAAAACTTTTTTTGTAATCTCAATACAAGAAGCTTCATTTTACAAAGGAACATGGTGATATAGAAATGGAGAGATGGAGAGATGCTGGAGGGGGAGGTCAGACAGTTCAGCAGCTCTGCTATACTAACTTCAGCTGTGCATCCAGGTTACACCCTAGCAGGCGGTCCCTAAAACCTAACCAACCTGCACATCTAAGGCTGATTCACAACTATCACCCCCATTATGCTCTGGTAGCCTCCAGCTGTTAGACCAGAATGGGAGTTGTAGTTATTCCTGTAAGACCAGGATAGGAGTTGTAGTGGTGTAATTCCAGCTGTGAGATCAGGGTGGGAGTTGTAGTTGCGGCTGTGAGGTCAGGGTGGGAGTTGTAGTTACGGCTGTGAGATCAGCATAGGAGATAAAGTTTTGCTACAACTTGGGGCCCACAGTGATTCTCTGCCTAATCAGACATCGCCCCATGTTACACGACCAGTGATCAGCAGCAAAATTGTCAGCTTACCGGGCACTTGTCTGTCAAAAAAATCCACCATCGGCTGCACATTTCTGTGGCCCATGCAGTATTAGTTCCCTTACCAGTACATCTCACAATAGTTACCCCATTGTTTCTTTAGAATATAATCCCCCCCAATACTGTCACATATACTAGTTAATTTCCCAATAGTGTCTCAAAGTTTTTAATCCCTCCCAATAATAATCCCCATATAGTAGCTAACTCCTGCCAGAACTGCCGCATACAGTGGCGCCGCAATGATGAGGCGACCTGAGTCGTCTGCCTCAGGCGGCGCCACCAGCTGTTATCATGGGGGCGGCATTCAGTGGCGTAGCTACCACGGTCGCAGCCGCGACCGGGCCGCTACTGTATTGCCACTGTACTGCTCCCATCCCGCTCCTTCTTGTGACCGCAAGCAATGTTTTGCCTGCGATCACAAGAGGCGGCTGGGACGGCCCCCGGCTGACTTGCGGGGCTGAGAGCATCTTGAGGGCAAAAAAACAGGTCCCGCGAAGCTCTGCCCCCTCCGCGGTAAGCCCGCCAGCGCGCGTGACAAGAAGACTAGAGGAACCATTCAGGTGAGTAAAGATTTTTTTGTTTTAAAGGGCATGATGGGGGGTGTAGTGGTATGGTGGTGGAACAAGAGGATGATGGGGGGGTGTAGTGGTATGGTGGTGGAACAAGAGGATGATGGGGGGTATAGTGGTATGGTGGTGGGGGGTGTAGTGGTATGGTGGTGGAACAAGAGGATGATGGGGGGTGTAATGGTATGATGATGGAACAAGAGGATGATGGGGGGTGTAGTGGTATGATGATGGGGGGTGTAGTGGTATGGTGGTGGAACAAGAAGATGATGGGGGGTATAGTGGTATGGTGGTGGAACAAGAGGATGATGGGGGTGTAGTGGTATGGTGGTGGAACAAGAGGATGATGGGGGGTATAGTGCTATGGTGGTGGAACAAGAGGATGATGGGGGTATAGTGGTATGGTGGTGGAACAAGAGGATGATGGGGGTGTAGTGGTATGGTGGTGGAACAAGAGGATGATGGGGGGTATAGTGGTATGATGATGGAACAAGAGGATGATGGGGGGGTGTAGTGGTATGATGATGGAACAAGAGGATGATGGGGGGTGTAGTGGTATGGTGGTGGAACAAGAGGATGATGGGGGGTATAGTGGTATGATGATGGAACAAGAGGATGATGGGGGGTGTAGTGGTATGGTGGTGGAACAAGAGGATGATGGGGGGTATAGTGGTATGATGATGGAACAAGAGGATGATGGGGGGTGTAGTGGTATGGTGGTGGAACAAGAGGATGATGGGGGGTGTAGTGGTATGGTGGTGGAACAAGAGGATGATGGGGGTGTAGTGGTATGGTGGTGGAACAAGAGGATGATGGGGGGTATAGTGGTATGGTGGTGGAACAAGAGGATGATGGGGGGTATAGTGGTATGGTGGTGGAACAAGAGGATGATGGGGGGTATAGTGGTATGGTGGTGGAACAAGAGGATGATGGGGGGGTATAGTGGTATGGTGGTGGAACAAGAGGATGATGGGGGTGTAGTGGTATGGTGGTGGAACAAGAGGATGATGGGGGGTATAGTGGTATGATGATGGAACAAGAGGATGATGGGGGGGTGTAGTGGTATGATGATGGAACAAGAGGATGATGGGGGGTGTAGTGGTATGGTGGTGGAACAAGAGGATGATGGGGGGTATAGTGGTATGATGATGGAACAAGAGGATGATGGGGGTGTAGTGGTATGGTGGTGGAACAAGAGGATGATGGGGGGTATAGTGGTATGATGATGGAACAAGAGGATGATGGGGGTGTAGTGGTATGATGATGGAACAAGAGGATGATGGGGGTGTAGTGGTATGATGATGGAACAAGAGGATGATGGGGGTGTAGTGGTATGATGATGATGATGGAACAAGAGGATGATGGGGGTGTAGTGGTATGATGATGAGGGTGTAGTGGTATGATGATGGAACAAGAGGATGATGGGGGGTGTAGTGGTATGATGATGAGGGTGTAGTGGTATGATGATTAAGGAACAAGAGGATGATGGGGGGTGTAGTGGTATGATGATGAGGGTGTAATGGTATGATGATGGAACAAGAGGATGATGGGGGGTGTAGTGGTATGATGATGAGGGTGTAGTGGTATGATGATTAAGGAACAAGAGGATGATGGGGGGTGTAGTGGTATGATGATGAGGGTGTAATGGTATGATGATGGAACAAGAGGATGATGGGGGGTGTAGTGGTATGATGATGAGGGTGTAGTGGTATGATGATTAAGGAACAAGAGGATGATGAGGGGTGTAGTGGTATGATGATGAAAGGGCAGGAGGATGAAGGGGGTGGTAGTATTATGATGGAGGTGTTTGTAGTATGATTATGAAAGGGCAGGAGGATGAAAGGGGTAGTAGTATGATGATGGAGGGGCAGGAGGATGAAAGGGGTAGTAGTATGGTGATAAAGGGGCAGGAGGAGGGGACAACATGGGGGGCATCTGTAAGGGGGATAAAATGGGGGGCCATCTATATGGGGGATAACATGGGGGGCATCTATAAGAGGGACAACACAGGGGGCCATCTATAAGGGGGAAACATTGGGGGCCATCTATAAGGTGGACTACATGGGGGGTGTATACAATAGGGCATGCACAGAGGGGGGCATGTACTTTAAGGGGGGTCACATAGTGTCAGGGCTACCTACTAAATGAGGGTGTAAAGGGGACAGTACAGATGCAGACAGTGCAGTTTTTAGAGAGATGATGGTGTCAGTGTGAGGAGCCTAATATGTCTGTCTGGCAGATTCTGTGGATTCGTGGCCCAGAGAAGTTCTCAAAATCGCCCACAACAGATGGAGAAGATGAAAAGGGAAGAACTCCGATCAGAGAAGACGTCCCCTGTGAGTCACTTGATATAACTGCACTGTAATATATATGGTGTATAGATCCTGTGTACAGTGCGTCCACCTCTATATGACTGGATGAAGTGATATTGGTCTATGTACAGAGGATTATATTCAGTAGCAGCGGTGGTGTTAGTCACTATGAGGTGGTATTATTTGTTACTTGTTATCTGGTACTGTGTTTTATTGGATTTAGTATACTGGATTTGGTCAGTAACAATGTGGTGGTGATGGTTGTGGTGTGGCGGTAATATTTCCCCTTGTGTACTGGTAATATTGGCAATATTGGTCTCAGTAAACAGGATTTGTTTAGTAACAGTATGGCGGTGATAATATTTCCTGTATACTGGTATTATTGGTAATATCAGTCTTGAGATATATATATATACCAATAGCATCGAGAAAGGGGGGGCCCAAGTTGACCTCTTGCACCAGGGCCCAAGAGACATGGGGGCGGCATTCAGTGGCAGATTATAATATGGGCGGTTCGGGCGGCCGCCCACATTATAATCCGCCACTGATTGTACCATGTACCAGAGACCCCCGCGCCCGGACAGCATCTGTAATTAGATGCTGGGAGCGGGGGAGATCAGCCACGCGGTGCTGTTACTACAGCGCAGCGCTTATGAATACAGTCTCCCCCGCTCCCAGCATCTAATTACAGATGCTGTCCGGGCTCGGGGGTCTCCGGTACCGGCATTCCACGGAACGTGGGAATGCAGCCTTTAGTCCCCCGGCTGATGTGTGGCTGCCGGAGGTGTCCCATCCTGTCTCCGGCAGCGCGCGCATCAGAGAGCTCCCTGTGCACTAAAAGTCACAGCCACAGGCGCACGGGGAGCTCTCTGATGCGCGCGCTGCCGGGGACAAGACGGGACACCCCGGGCAGCCGCACATCAGCCGGGACCAGACCAGAGAGGCTCGATGGGGGAACGGAGGGCAGGTGAGTTGTGTGCTGTTTTTTGTTTTTGTTTTATCTGCTGTGCAGGGGGGGGACCATATATAAGGGAGAGGGAAGAGGGGGACCATCTATAAGGGGGGGGGGAGAGGGGGACCATCTATAAGGGAGGGGGGGAAGAGGGGGACCATCTATAAGGGAGGGGAAAGAGGGGGACCATCTATAAGGGAGGGGAAAGAGGGGGACCATCTATAAGGGAGGGGAAAGAGGGGGACCATCTATAAGGGAGGGGGAGAGGGGAACCATCTATAAGGGAGGGGGAGAGGGGGACCATCTATAAGGGGGGGGAGAGGGGGACCATCTATAAGGGGGGGGAGAGGGGGACCATCTATAAGGGGGGGAAGAGGGGGTCCATCTATAAGGGGGGAAGAGGGGGACCATCTCCTAAAAGATCAGCACCCTCCTCTCCTGACATCCTCTGTACTGCTGGGACTTCTCCTATAGGATCAGCACCCTCCTCTCCTGACAGCCTCTGTGCTGCTGGGACCTCTCCTATAGGATTAGCACCCTCCTCTCCTGACATCCTCTGTGCTGGGACCTCTCCTATAGGATTAGCACCCTCCTCTCCTGACCTCCTCTGTGCTGCTGTGACCTCCCCTATAAGATCAGCCCCCTCCTCTCCTGACAACCTCTGTGCAGCAAGGGACCAAACATTATGTTTATTGGGGACAGCAGTTGGGGGGGGGGGCAGTAGTGGATTATAATGTGGGCGGATTGACCGGGGGGGGGGGGCGTCATCCTATAGTTCGCCTCGGGCAGCAGAGAGGCTAGAATCACCCCTGGCCGCATATACTAGTATACAAGTTATTCCCCCCCCCCCCATGGTGTCCCATATAGAAGCCAATCCCTTTCAATACTGGCACTCATATTGGTTACTTCCTAAATAATGCCACCATTAGTGACCCCACATGGTAGCATACCCCCCCCCCCCCCCCCCCCCCCCCATGGCTTGCAGACAGTTATTTACCTCCTCTGGCTCCCAAGATGATTATGTTCTTGAGGCAGGGGCGTAGCTAGGGGTTCAGCCTAGGGGGGGCGAGCAAGTCTGAGTGGGCCCCCAACCGATTATGTTACCCAAAGGGAACCTCGCTTGACAACAATGCTTTCTAAATAATAAAGGGTATATTCTGCTCCATTACTCATAGTGAATTAAGAGCAGTGTTAGAGGCTTCTACATTTACATATATAGACACATAAAATGAAACAGTGACTTACAAGGGGTGTCTCCTCATCGGAGTCGCTCACTATCCCAATGTCATGGATGTATGGGCAGTATAACAGGTTCACCTGAGATCTGTAGTTAAAACTGTAAAAAAAAGTTAAATCCATTATGCAAAGACTATTATTTTCCCTATACACTGACTGACCCATATACCATAGAGGTAGATAATTTGCATTCTGCCTAAGACAGGTGCATCACTCACAGGGAGGTACCGCAGGCTCAATCACTAGCTAACTCGGGCAGCCACTACAGGCTGCTGCACCCTGCTCTCTGTGATCCGAATCACAGCTTTCTGATTTAAACATACTTGTCCCTTATCCTGTAAGAGACTGGGGTGGAGGGGTCGGACCTCTGCCCCCATTCCCCCAGGATCTCCAGATCAGCCCCCAGCTCCTCTATGAAGCTGCCAGAGAGAACTGGGCCAAATAGGGTTAAATCAGAAAACCACTGTTTTCCACATGTCCAGCTCCCCCTGGTTTCCACATGTCCAGCTCCCCCTGGTTTCCACATGTCCAGCTCCCCCTGGTTTCCACATGTCCAGCTCCCCCTGTTTCCACATGTCCAGCTCCCCCTGTTTCCACATGTCCAGCTCCCCCTGTTTACCAGCTCCCTCTGTTTCCACATGTCCAGCTCCCCCTGTTTACCAGCTCCCTCTGTTTCCACATGTCCAGCTCCCCCTGTTTCCACATGTCCAGCTCCCCCTGTTTACCAGCTCCCCCTGTTTCCACATGTCCAGCTCCCCCTGCGTCCACATGTCCAGCTCCCCCTGTTTCCACATGTCCAGCTCCCCCTGTGTCCACATGTCCAGCTCCCCCTGTTTACCAGCTCCCCCTGTGTCCACATGTCCAGCTCCCCCTGTTTCTACATGTCCAGCTCCCCCTCTTTACCAGCTCCCCCTGGTTTCCACATGTCCAGCTCCCCCTGTTTCCACATGTCCAGCTCCCCCTGCGTCCACATGTCCAGCTCCCCGTGTTTCTACATGTCCAGCTCCCCCTGTTTCTACATGTCCAGCTCCCCGTGTTTCTACATGTCCAGCTCCCCCTGTTTCTACATGTCCAGCTCCCCCTGTGTCCACATGTCCAGCTCCCCCTGTTTACCAGCTCCCCCTGTGTCCACATGTCCAGCTCCCCCTCTTTACCAGCTCCCCCTGTTTCCACATGTCCAGCTCCCCCTCTTTACCAGCTCCCCCTGTGTCCACATGTCCAGCTCCCCCTGCGTCCACATGTCCAGCTCCCCCTCTTTACCAGCTCCCCCTGCGTCCACATGTCCAGCTCCCCCTGCGTCCACATGTCCAGCTCCCCCTGCGTCCACATGTCCAGCTCCCCCTGCGTCCACATGTCCAGCTCTAGTCTATTCCTAAAGATACAGACTGCCTGTGCAGTCTGTATCTTATGCTTTTACCTATAGCTGTGTAGCGGAGCGGAGCAGTAAGGCCGGGGGCGGCCATCTTGATGACGTCAGTGGTGCGTTCCAGCGCTGGAACGCAAGGGACGTCATCAAGATGGCGCCCGGCTTTACTGCACCGCTACAGAGGAGTGGGTAAAGTATAAGATACAGACTGCACAGGCAGTCTGTATCTTCAGAAATAAACTTCATGAAGATACAGACTGCCTTTGCAGTCTGTATCTTATACTTTACCCAGTCCTCTGTAGCGGTGCAGTAAAGCCGGGCGCCATCTTGATGACGTCCCTTGCGTTCCAGCGTTGGAACGCACCACTGTGACGTCATCAAGATGGCCGCCCCCGGCCGTACTTCTCCGCTATACTGGATTAGGTAAAAGCATAAGATACAGACTGCACAGGCAGTCTGTATCTTCAGGAATAGACTTAGGGAGAGAAAATTCAATAGCGATCTGAGTGGGCCCCTGCCAGAGTGGGCCCGGGGGCGGCCGCCCCCCCTGCCCCCCATCAAATTTCGCTACTGTCTTGAGGTTAACCTCAGTAGCTCCCAAGGAAGAAAAGCACACAGGGGTTTGAGGTCCCAGTCATTCCTGGCATGTATCATTGATCAAGCCCAGGGTATATATTGCTGTGTATTTCCCTATATAATTATAGAACTGATTGCCATATTGTAGTGTATTTTCCTATATACCTTATTGGTATACTGTGTTTCCACTGCAATAAATGTTGCACAATACCGCCATCTAGTGTCCACATAAATTAACATTCTGGTTATATGCTACCATGTTTCCCCAAAAATAAGATGGTGACTTATATGTTTTCCCCCCCAAAAAAACAGGCACTATGGGGGAGATTTATCAAACATGGTGTAAAGTGAAACTGGCTCAGTTGCCCCTAGCAACCAATCAGATTCCCCCTTTCATTTTCCAAAGAGTCTGTGAGGAATGAAAGGTGGAATCTGATTGGTTGCTAGGGGCAATTGAGCCACTTTCACTTTACACCGTGTTTGATAAATCTCCCCCTGTGTCTTATTCAGGGGATGTCTTATTTCTCTTCCCCGGGTATTTCAAGTTCAGTTCCGACTTCAATTAAAGGGGATATCTGGAGAAAAGGAAAGGTCCTACCTCTCCTGCTCTCCATTTCCTGTATCTGCACCAATACCTCCACAGACAACAAAGGAGCAGGTTGTAGTCAGTGGCCAAAAGCTGCCCAATAAAATGTACCAACTCACCACGTTAAGGTGACCTCAAAGAGTTGAACCCTATGCTTAGCTAATAGCCTCTCTTGGACTAGAAAACTGGGCATATAAGATGAACTAAACTTTGTGTAAAACACCCACAGGAGCTGCCCTATATGCCCAGATTTGTAGAGTTCTAGACCAAGAGGCTATTAGCCAAGCATAGGATCCAACTCTTTGAGGTCACCTTAATGTTGTGAGATGGTACATTGTATTTGATCAGATGGTTTGCTAAGAACCTCTTTTTTTAAATTTAAAACAAAAATTCTAGAACAGGTTTTTATTGTATGTATGCTTAAGGGAGTATATGCGGTGAGTCCTGGCACTTGCAGTTTGCTGCAGCCTGCAAACTGCACAGTGTTAACAAGCGTTAATGTGGAAGTGCTGGTTATTAGATTGCTTTTTGTGTCAAAAGCTGCTCGATGTTACCAATGTCACAGCGACATCAGGCAGCTATTAGAAATTGTGTGCGGGCATGGTTTTACCCATATGCAATGCCTGCAGATGTATCAGCCCAGACGGACAGGGGAAGGAAAGCGCTAGAGAGGTAGGACCTTTTCTGCTTTCCGGATTGCCCCTTTAAGTGATGCGGTATCTGCAGCTCACCAAGCAATTTGGATGCTAAATAACAGGCGGCAGATTACAGAAAAGTAGTCCACTGTTTATTTACCTTTCCAAATATTACATGCACTCAAAAAGTAAACTCTTTATTTAAAACATTTCAATATTTTCTCAATATAGAGCAAAGCAAAAACACGTACTGAAAAACAAAACCGCTGAAAAAGCCTTTACAAAAATACATTGCACAGTCCTATGCAGAATCTTTAAAAATAAATAGGTTTTTTTTTCTTTATTTTCTTTTGGAAAAAAACAAAAATGAAAAAAGTCCCTTTAAACCCATCCCCCAGCAGTATAGGGCCTATGTAATAATGTTATTTCTGTACATCTCATGTGTAAGCCATTATTTCTGTACATCTCATGTGTAAGCCATTGTTTGCATCTTAAGGTTTCTGGACTGTTCTGCAATATACATATAAACACTATTCAAAAAGCCAGTCAGCGGAGTTCTCCAGTTCTTGATAGAGAAGTCTGAACCTCAGCGCCAAAACGCTGTACAAATCTGTGCCGTACCTCAAAATCGCAGAAGTTGTGATCTTATAAAAAGTTCTCTATAAATATATACATAAAATATGTCATTTTTTGGCTAGCTTCTCAAAATAATTTAAAAATATACAAATAAAATGATACTGAAAGAGCAGAAGAGATAGCAACGAAGCAGAATTCGATATTGTACACATCGGGGGTGAAGGGCTTGTCCAGAGAGCTCTAGGTTAATTCTGCAATACTATATTGGCAAAATAAGCATCGACATAGGCCTACCTCAAATGCCACCAAAAACAAGTTGTCCCCTTCTGTAGATATTAAGGCTGGTGTCAGGCGGCTGCAATAAAGCCGCTACTTTTTTTTAATGAAATTGTGATCCAGCTTTGCTTCTGTAGAACTGCAGGGGTTGTGCATTGATATACAGACTGTCAGAAAAGCAGGGTGACAACCAGTGGGTCCACTCTTACACCAATCAGAGGTTGTCACTCAATCTTTCAACCACAGCAAGGTTCCCCCCAAAATACAAATCATCAACCTGACAGAAGGGGACAACTCAAAGACATATGTAATAGTTTTTTGTTTATTTTTGCTCTCTCTAAAGTTGAAGTAGATCCTAAATCCATGTTTAATGAACAAATGGCAACAAGCTTTGGCTACTTCTGCACTGCATTACTTTAGTGTTATAGCTTATTGCTTCTCTACTAAGGTCAATACAATAGTCACAAGTGGCAACAGAAGCTTTGTCCACATGTCCTAGGCTCAGCCAGACTAGTAATCTGGAAAGAGCTTTACCACAACCTACTGGCTCTGCTATAACTACATGACGCAGTGAAGTCACATCAGGTGATGTTTCGGATAGTGACACCATCCAGTGGGTTTCCATCGAGAGATGATATGGTTTCCCGCTAACTGGCCTTTCAGTCCTGAGAGGTCGGCATGCAGCATTTCATTGAGCTTGGAGAAGAATGAAACCAAAAGCATTGTGGCAACTAAGTGCATATTAGATGGCAGGACTTGGGTCTCCTTGTAGATAAGTGTTCTTCGTTTTGGCCTTGTGCACCCTATGGAACGACTTTTACTTTTACGTCTGATATATTCCAGTGTTCCAGGTTTTTAGTATTTACAACATTACAAAAAAAAGTGTTCATTTCTGTGGATAGCTTCATTCGGCTTATTTCACTGGGGTCCCGTGAGCTCGGAAACGATATAGACAGGTATAGTTGGAATGGCCCCAGTTGGAGAGGATTCGAAGCTCCACGATCTGGAAAGATTTCCTATTTTCTTCCTGTAGGATTTAAAAAGGGAAAGCAGAATTGAGCAGGTTCTCTGAGCTGAGGATTAGTAGTAGGTCCAGTAGTTGACTCCCACTATTCACATATAAGGCTATATACACACACATGCTATCACAGCTATGTGACATATAATACATTGGTTTATTGTTTTACACCCATGCCCTAAGCTACATACATAAGGAGCAGCACATGTACTTGGCGGGTTGTTGAACACTACACTGGAACTTCATAAGCTGCAGGAGAAATAACTTACCGTTACTTGGAATATCTGCAGAGGCTCTCCTTCTTCATTGTATGTAGACTGAACCAATAAGACGCCATCTTCTTGATATTCATTTTCTAAGCCCTTTGGAGTAGAGACACAAGTCAGAATTTACTATTGGTGGAGATTTATCAGACATGATGCAGATGTAAAGTACAGTAAGTGCTCATGGTAAACTGCTCCACTGGGCTGTGACCATATAGAAGTGGACAAAATAACTAGAAACCCCTATTTTATACAGTGAAGTTAAAGCCTTCCGGTCACTCCGGCCATCACCAGTAACACATCCTTTTCTTCTCAGTCATGTAGCTTATACCACTGTTGAAAGGCGAGTAACTGTTGTGCCTGGTAGAGAAGTTTGTGATCAGATTTGCGGAGTTAGTGGCTGTGTCAAGGTCTACTGTTTCCTTTATCACATCTTCGTATGGAAAAAAGGGATATTACTAGTGATGAGCACGTTTGGGTTCACCCAAGCCTTCTGATTCCTGCTGCTGGGAGAAGTTTGATGCTGCCCTAGGGACTCCTGGAAAACATGGATAAAGCCATAGGCCATAGAATGTAACCATGTTTTCCTGGAAGCCCTAAGGCTGCATCCAACTTCTTCAGGCAGCAGGAGTCAAATGCCAAAGACTGGTGATGGCAATTGTGTCTGGAAGACTTCACCTTGTTCATTTAATAGGCATGTTCTAGGTTTATTTTTGCACATTCTAGTTATTCTGTGTACATCACTACTTTACTTACATATACAGCAAAATCCTTTGGAGCGCTTGTGATGTTACCAGTCGGGGATAAGGACTTTGGGATGTGCTCCAATGAGAAAGCTGTAGGAAAAATCTCCATTGAAAGCCGCACAACCAAGTATCCTTGAGATCCTTTAAAGGCCCAGCAGTTACCTGGGTACATGTCAGGCTGAAAGAAGAAGTAATAGAACATATGAAATCTGTGAACAATACTAGCATATCGGTTCAAATAAAGGGGGGGGGGGGGGGGGGAAGGCTGGTGGGGACAGCTTAGTAAATTTGTTGATAAATTTCCCCCAATGTGCTCCAACACAGCTGTGTTGCAGTTTGACACAATGCTAGATTGAAATGGGACAGCTTCACAAAAAATACTATGAAAACAACCCCTTGTTCTATGTATCAGTGCAGCTCCAGCAGTAAGCCCTCCTTTATCAGATCTGAATATACTGTCAAGCAGACTAAATCGCACAAAACATAAGAGAAAATAATGCGGCCAGAAGGATTCATCTTATTGAATGTTGGGTAAATATGATGAAACAGATGGAAAAGTGGACTCACCTGAATGACCACCCGGGGGGACTGTGATAGATACCACAGGGGAATTCCAAACAAGCTCACAAGCGCAGTCTTTGTCTCATAGGTTTCAGAGCATCGAGTGCCGAGGATACTTCCACCTAGACAGAGCAGACAGAATTTTGATTCCCTCACCTCTGATGATTGTGTGAATGGGTATACATATACACGAATGCATGGTAACTAGGAACTGTGCTAATCTTTATAGAAAATTGTTGCAGATAAACAAGTACAACAAAATAAAAAGTATATGGCAAATGTCCATAAAATGCTTTGCAAAGAACATACACACATTCTGCAAAAAGTAAATAAACAGTTAACCATAAAAAAAAAAAAGAAAGTTACAAGTAATGCTTTGGCCCAGCCAGCACTAGCCTATGAACCTCTGAATCCACCTGGCAGCTATTCCTTTGGAGGGCGCCATTCCAGATATCCAAAAACACACATCCTGTCCAGAAAAGCTCACAGTCGTCACAACCTCCAGAAAAAAATTAAACACACTAAGTTGGATGAGTGGAAAATTCCCAGAAAATAGTCTTGTTTATCCCTGTGACCTTTTGCTCAGTCTGTAAACTTCCTGAGTTTCATTTGGTATATACAAGATAAAACCTCCTTAACATTAACAAATGTATAGATGTGCTACAAACAGCCAAATACAAGGGAACATACCGCCAGATTCCAATGCAAAGTCCACCATGCCGGTGCGGTCCTGTGCGTACAGCTTCAACGCATTATTTACAATAACACGAGCTTCCTGTGAAGAGAAATCAGGTTTCAGTATAATATCTATTTTTGCGCAAAGACATGTCTGTTTGTCCAGATGTGGGGTCCCTGCCCTAAGAGGAACAAGCACAAAGACTGGCATACGGTAAAACAGTAGGGCCTGGGACACGCATGGTCACCACATTACTGATCCATTCTCCTTGGTGGCTGTAGAATATGGTAGTGTACATGAGACCTAACAGCAGAGTCTTGGCTCTAGTCAGCTGGGAGGTGACTTTGCATGTATAAAAGCTACAGAAACCTACAAGTGCCCTTTATTGCTCTTTTCATGGCCTCCTACCTGCTCAGTGATTCCAGCTATTCCTCCTCTCACTGTCTCCTCCACCATTTGTGATGTTGGCACCTTCCCAGTAATGGAGACTTGATGTGTAATGTTCCGCAATAGATGAAGCTCCAGTTCTTGCAGTCTGGCACTGAAGTCTTTGTTGCTCACATAGTTGGCAGAAAGCCACTGCAATAAGCCTTCTGGCAAGTTTGCTTGGCTTCCAAACATCACCTGGACAGATTCTCGCACCCTGGCATCCACCTAGTAAAGGAAAAATACTTCCATCAACTTCCATTTTTCTTGCTTAAGGCTTCTCAGAGAATGGCCAAATCCTATATACAGAGAGTAGTTCTTACCTTCTGAAGCATACAGTCTGGTAAGTCACAGCTGGGCTTCATGGTCTGTTCTCGGAGAAATTCTGCCTTATAGGCTTCAAACTCTTTCTCCAGGACTTCAATCCTTTCCCGTAAGTGATTCTGGTCTTGAGTGTGAACATTACTGGACTGTGCTTGTTTCCGATCTTCCTCAATGGCCTAAGAAGAAATACAGAAAAAATTGCTAAAAATTTCCAAGGAATTCCATTATGTAGCAGGGATCGAATGAAGCACCGAGGTACAAACCTCTGATAGTTTGCTTAAGAGAGCTTCTAAATGTAAAATTCGAGTTTCATGCCTTGTAATGATAGAGTGGTCCTCCTACAACGAAACAGTACAAGGGATCAGTCAGAGGGGGGGGGGGGGGAAGTTCTCGGATTTCACCACAAAAATATTTCGGATAGCAAGTAGATTGAAGAGAACAAGCAGTAAGTGTTGTGGAATGACAGTGTGGGCAGCCATGGAGGCCAATGAAATGACATACGTACAGGAACAATCCCTGACGCCTCAGCTTGGTGACCACAATGTTTAGTAACATATCAAACAAAAATCACAGAACCCATTTACTATCAAACCAAACGTCATGAAGATAAAATAGGTGGCTACTCACTGTGGTTGTGTCCTGTGCATCTGTCTTTATTTTGCCAAGATGCTCATTGAGAAGATCAGAAATTAAAGCTGACATGTGCCCTTGGTCATTCATCTGACCCATCTGGTTCTGAATTTCCACAATCAGAAGCTTCAGTTTTTTGTAGTCTTCCAGGTGATGATTCTGGTTGGCAGCCATTGACCCAAACTTCCGCTCCAGCTCTCTCATTCTGATGTCAAACTGAAGCCCATAATCCTGAAAAGTAATGATATTAGATGAGAAATGCCACAAGAGAGCCAACCTCGTGAGCTCCTTGGGAACAGAGACTACAGGCAACTGTAATAAAAGCCATGGTCTTGCCTATCCAGACGGTCACTGGAGAAGAAATATTACCTTTTCATCAGCACTAGGTATATGAATATCAGGCGCTGGCTTTTGGCTGGGAATAGGATCTTCGGCTGTTTGTATACTAGATCCACTGAATAATGGTAGCATGGCATATATAGCATTGAAGCCCCACAACCAAAGACCTAAAAACAGGCACATAAAATCAGACATTTTACCAAGGAAAGAAGGAATTAGCCAGTTTTAGATACATACAAATGAACACATTAAGACTAGAAGAAAAACTGATGTCTGAAACAAAAAAATCACTCCATGCTGAATGGTAACTGCGCTTACCCAGGAGAAGCAGTAATGGGATGAGGAGCAGCAGCGCTCTGGAAACTTTGGGAAGGCATCTACAAATAAAATAAAAAAGGTATTTACGGCAACAATGCAAACATCATGCACAGGATCTATTGGCCACGGTCATGTATTTGCTGGTTTACATAAAAAGAAAATAAACAACAAAGTTTATATTAAAGGAATCCTAGGGGCCAAATCCCTGTACTATCCCTAGTGCAAGAACAGAAGAGGGAGAAGGAGAATCTAACCTGCTGATAGCTTCCTGTAGCACATGGGGCACTGAGGATGAAGGCAAGTTTCTTCCTTTCATCCTTGAAAGAGTTTAATCCCTTTGCGAACTACCACCCACATCGCACAAATCCACTGGCCGGCCTAACCTGCCTAACCAATATGATCAGCAGAGGCGGCTGGCCACACCAAAACATATTTGCATAGGGATTCAACTCTTAATAATTGCAGGATATTCAAAAAAGGGGTCTGTGGAGCCTCAGTTGCGAGACTCAAAGCACGGGAATAGCCAGTTATCCCTTCAGGGAAGGAAACCCATTGCCAAGGGGTGCCTCCCAGTGGGGAGATCACCAAACCACCCAGATACGTAGCCCCTAAGTCCCACTCGGTTGCGAGTATTGGGACAAATAGGGAAATACCAGGGTGGCACCTTTTGAGTCTAACTCCGTTGAGAGTATTGTAACATGACAAGGGTTTACCGAGAGTATTGTAACATGACAAGGGTTTACCAAAGCCAGGCATCCACCCACAGACAGCTGTTGCCCCTCATCACTGTGGAGCAGGATTCTGGCCAATGGGGGCAATGAAAAATACCGCAGGATATTACCTTCATTCTTAGGGCCCCTTGTGCTATAGGGAGCTATCAGTAGGTTAGATCAGTCACATTATAGACACCAATGGTACCAGGTTAATCCTTGAAATGATTGGGTTCTATGAGGAATAATTGTGCTGCATGTTGTGCTATTCTTCCCATCAACTAAACTGGGCTCTGTGAGTCTTCAATACAGATGTGAGGAGAGCCTAACATCTCACATTAATAGGATACTGACCTTGTTAGCAAAAATACGTTCAATAAGGATACCAGGGTAGTGAGTTGGTACCAGCCCGTGCCCAGCCACCAGAACATTCCAGATGCTGCCTTCCCTGCAAGGGAGAGATGAAGGATTAGACAGCGTGCCACTGAACAAACAGAAGTGAAAGCGGAGAGCTCATGCAGATGAATACACAGTGATAAATGGACACCTCAGCATGCAGTAAGGTCTGGAATGAAAAAAATGTGCATCCCAATACCAGGTACAGAACAGAAATGCACTTCTACTAGAACACCACTGCGATATATACACAAGAGATCAATGTGAAGTGTCATACAGGATGAGAACAATAACCTACAGAGGATTAGGTATCTTATATAATAGACAGAAACCAAAAAAGGGTTTACTATGATAAAGGAAGAAAGGGAGGAAATGCAGAGACCTTGCCAATGCGCAAAATCAAAATAATAACCTGGTGATACAATGGCCAACCAAAGAAACGACAACACCTTCCTGGATACAAACCATCCAGCAGCTCCAGCACTGCGCACCGCTTGCATTAAAAAGTAACCTAAAAACACAGAGGAGACGAGGCTTCATAAAGCTTTCATGGATGTGCGTGCATGCTGTGTACAGTGCAGCGAGATAGGTTAGCGCCATACAAACAATTAGATAGGTGGACATGGAAGAGCCGAGCGGTTAAAGGAAAAGGATATGCAGAGAGGAAGAGTTAACTGAAAGAGATATTTATTCATCCCTATTGTGACATTGCTCCTCCTCAGAAGTGCAGGGTCCCTCCTTGGACTGACTATAGGATAGGGACAGTTCTGTAACATGGATTCCTGGCACCTGGCCAGTGAGGACAGTACTAGGGAGATGGGTTGTATGGGGCCACAGTATACCTCTATATGACCATGTGCATGCTGTTTGAAATCAACAAGCTGATCAAAAGTGGCGATTTGTTTTAAAGGAGACACATTTATGGCCTATCTGCAGGACACAGCATAACTCTCTAAGGCCTCATTCACACGTCTGCAGAAAGGGGTCCATATTTGCGGATCCGTAATAGATTACAGATTACAATGCATTCAATAGGGCTACACACAGCCACATTTTTGTCTCTGCATTTGAGCCCCCACCGCAGCACACTCATTGGCTCAGCGGGACGTTCAGACACGGAGTGTAGACCAGTAAAAGTATGTGCCGGCCAGCGGGGGGGTTAAGGGAATTGTCACATACTCGCAGTGGGATTTCAATTCAACTGCAAGTATGTACTCTCATTCACAATGACAGGCAAAGGAATCCGCTGCGGATTCGCTGTGTGTGAAACTGGCCTAAAGGGGTTATCCAGCATTAGAAAAAAAAAACATGGCTCTTGTCTCCACTTTGGTTGGGGTTTTGCAACTCCGTTCCATTGAAGTGAATGGAACTGAACGGGAGACAAGTCATGTTTTCTCTGGTAGAAAGTAGTCATGTTTTTCTATCCCTGGATAGAGATTCTAATATGTAGTTCAGAGAGGACGTATGCTTCATCCCATTGATATGTGCCCTACAACCTACATCCAGACGCATGCAATCCTCTTACCAGCTGAGGCATTAAAGGCATCCAGAACATCTTAAAGGAAACATGCAATGCTTTACCATTAGCTTTCTGAAAGGATGGCTATATAATGGGGATTCTGAGTGGTGAGGCTAGACCATGTTGGGGCAGGTTTGCTGGCTGGAGGGAGAGATGAATGGTCTCGCACATTCCAAGAATAATCCCTCACAACACACATGTGCCAGCATGCCGAGGGCTACAGGTCATGCACCTTACAAATTATCTCACATATACACAAGAGTCTTCATAAATTGACACATAGACCAACATACTAATAGAGAAAGCTCTGTAGGGAGGACCTGCAAAGCCCTCCTCAACATCCCTGACTTTGATGGTCCACTAGGACAGCCCTTCCCCCAAATATATTAGTTGACTACTAACTACAGAACAAGAGTGTAACCCTGGGCAGACAGATATTTCAGAGAGGTTTAATGCAAAACAGAAAGCTGAATATGTAACTGAAGCTGAGAGTCTGGTTCAGTCGCTGTTCACACGGACAGTGGGTGTTAGTGAGGAGAAAGGCAAAACGGAAAAGAAAAAAAATTTGCAAAATGAACCTGTGTAAGAAAAGATGTGCCACAAGGACCCTGCCACCCTTTTAGCCCGTGAGAACTGCGTATGGACCGCAGTAGTGTGTTTTTCGTGTTGTTTCATCCCTTTACAGTCATCACCTGTTGGTTATCACAAGAATTAGTTAATAAAGTGGTAGAATCCCCCCCCCCCCCTCCCCCAAAGATTAAAACTCAAGTGTGACAGCATGTAAAGGGGCTCCTGGGACTACTATACTGACCGCCCATCCTCAGGATAGGTAAACAATGGCAGATCTACCAACATCGGACTCCGATTAAAGGGGTTGCAGTGGTCCAGCAAAGGTCACGGCCCAGTCATTGTTTACTACCATACATTTGGTGGTGGTTGTGTCTGATGTGTGTGACTCCTAAGACTCAATCAGCTGCAATAACACCACCCTTCAGTTTAGCAGTTCTGGAAAACCCTGTCGATACCAATACATTCATAGGGATGAGGAAGCAGAGATATAGGGTGCCACTATCTAGCAAGGTGTTTACTTACTATAGAGAGAGCTACTTTAGCCATCATGGAGGGAAGACTCTTTCCTGGTGGCCCCCACACATCAATGTACCATTATCCAGGGAGATGACCTCTCCAAACAGCTCCCTGTATCTCAGCTTCCGGAACCAGAATGTAACATGAGGCTGAAGAGGATACTGGAGGGGGAACTGCAGTAACACTTGAGTTTAGGCTTTACATAGAATTTAACGTTAGTTTTCCCACAGGATGCCGACAAAGGACATGACTGGGTTGTCACCACCTATAGCTAAAATGTTTTCACCACCAGAGGCTCATGCAGAAAACCCCTCTAGTTTTGATGGGAGTAGGTCTCCAGTATGTGGGGAGCAAGGTGATCCCACCACCCTTGTGATGACCAGGCGACATGCATTACCGTCATACTTACAAAGGGTTTCTCCATTCATATGGAGATGTCCGTCCTCCGTGTGATAGTCTTTCACATTCATACTTCCACAGAAATTCGAGTGAGCTGGAACATACACACATAGGGAAAATGAAAAAGAAAAGTGTCTCGATGGGGATTTGCATGACACCTAGGAAACTGGAATCTTGGCTTTGCAATGAACAAAATTTGTTTACCGCTTGCATATTGGCATTTTAAAAGGGGTTTTCCATCCAGTGCCAATTTATGAACATTTGTTTTTCCACTTAGTAAAATATCCTATGAAGATATTCCATAAATAATATTATAGCGCCACCTGCTGTTTCTTTTAACCATATTTACTGTGTCCATCTCAGAAATGTGCCATGATGGACGCACATGCCTAGCCCTTTGTTCTTCTCTATTTCCCTGGGTATATGGAAAGATACCTGGTGTGATGATCTGGTGGACTCCGAAGCCTCAGCACCTTCTCTGCTCCTCAGAAAAAACGCTAAGCAAGTACAACTGTAATCTTATCCTCTGCCAAGCAGAGAAGATGGTGCAGATGGGGCAGGATTTCACTACAGGCAAAAATCATGGTACAATCCTTTTAAGAACTCTGTTGCTACGACAAAACTTCTTGCCTTGTACTCCGTCAGTTCGGAATCACAGTAAAATATATCTAAGTCAGTACCTACATATCAGAAATATAAAACTTCATACTTCTCATCCCTTTAACTTCTCCTCACTGTGGCCACTTTTGGCCTTTATAACCCAGTAGTTTTATTTCACCCTGACATTACTCTACTGATGTAGCCACATGCTGGGGACTATTTAGCCTGTAATAGTGTATGGTAAGGGGTTAAAGAAGTCCTCTTCAAATAACTGCTTTGTAGATACACACAGATTTAAGTAAGTAGCCAGGAACAAAGAAAGAAACACTGTCAGAGGAACAGTAGTAACATGCTCCGAGTAATATGGACCTAGTGACACTCATGTGCACCAAATTGGGTTATCCTGCAGTCAAACATTAAGGGGGCATTATTATCCATATCTGTAGTATAGGTGCCCAATGTCCAGTCAGTAGGGGTGCAGCCAAAGGGCCCAGAAGAATGGAGGGTTCCACTATTTTGATCAGGCCCAAAGAGCTGAATGGAGTTGGCATTGCATACATCTGACCACTTGCTCCATTAAAGAGGGAGGGGTACACTGAACATGTATACTCAATCTGTAAAGAGCAGCAGTCAGATCCCCTCTGATCACCTATCCTCTATATAGACAAGTGTTGGCTGATAAACTCCTTTAATAGCCATCATTAAAAGAGAACGGACCAGGTCTGAGCCACAGCATTCGGTTATTCTAAAATAACTGGCATACCTGCTGAGTAGTGTTCAACCAATATTGAAAATAGGAGGAATAAAAATGTTAGCCCATCTAAAAAGCACAGCTGTAAATGGATAAATACAATGATGATTGATGATTGATGCAGCATCACACCAGTGCATAGCAGAAAAGTGACCTGAAGATTCCCAAAGCCATAAAACTGAAGTGAGCGATAGAGATAAATATATATATCTATACAGCTATATCTATACAGCTATATCTATACAGCTATATCTATACAGCTATATCTATACAGCTATATCTATACAGCTATATCTATACAGCTATATCTATACAGCTATATCTATACAGCTATATCTATACAGCTATATCTATACAGCTATATCTATACAGCTATATCTATACAGCTATATCTATACAGCTATATCTATACAGCTATATCTATACAGCTATATCTATACAGCTATATCTATACAGCTATATCTATACAGCTATATCTATACAGCTATATCTATACAGCTATATCTATACAGCTATATCTATACAGCTATATCTATACAGCTATATCTATACAGCTATATCTATACATTTTTTTTTTATTATCACCTACTTCAACCAGCAAATAGCTGTGCTGAAAAAAAGACAACTTTAGTATAATATAGCACAGGGCACACACCATCGCCACCAAGAGCTAAAATAATGTAGACTTCAGAGAGAAGAAAAGCCCCCAAGCCAAGTGATCGAGAAGCCATAATGTGCAGGGGGTCACCATTGTTTGGTACCTTTCATCTCATAACCAAGCTTCATCGTAACCATGTGAAAGAGATTCACAAGCAGTGCTGTCAGGGACGACACGGCACTTCTGACCATCACCGTGGCCTTGTACATGTAATGTGGACGTTCTCCTACCAAGAAAAATCACAAATCTGAAACTCTACAGAAAAAAAAAAAAATATAGCTTTCATGTTCATCACCTGGGCACCATTTAGGATGTAAAAGGCATGGAAAGAAAGACCAGATTCTTCCAATGCATTAGGCGTGAGCTACACCAATGGAGCATACAAGTTAGTGTTAAAGAAGGACAATAGAAGCCGGGGGGCAGAAATCTTACTTGACTTGTGGCTCCGGTCCCTGGAGTACACTGTTGTAGACATTGTGTAGGAGGACGAGACGGGTGGCACGCGAGAAGCGGAGTACGCGGTGAGGACGTTACTCCTCTCAGAGAGCATGCTACAGTCATTACATGTGTAGCCATTTATCAGGGTTGTCTGAGTTTCTGCAGTGAGGACATCTCCATTTGCCTGAATCACTGTAGTGTCCCCAGCTGGAGGAGGGAGGGAGGGGGGGGGGGGGGGGGAATAAAAAAAAAATTAAAAACTAAATAAAGGGACTATACTTTTTCTTTGACAGGTAATTTAAAAGACTGGAGGATGTATACCCAACTTCTTACCTTTAGGATCATCGTCATCAAGACCTTTAGGGGAGAAACCAAAAAAAAGGGAAAAATTAAACGTGAAACCATAAAAAGCAAAAAAACCTAGTCCTCAAAGTCTCCTCCGCACATAGGCATCAATGGTAGAAGATAAAACAAGATGGCGGCAGCAGGGGAGAATATACAATCCTCAGAATGTAAACAACTGATGATATACAATAACTGGAAGAGTATCAGGGATGAGAGGATAGTAGGAACAGCGACTTCAATGAGCAAAGTAAAAAAATAAACGTGCTTTACAATGTTCCTGTGAAATTTCAGCCAGGTACACAGAACAGGGGGAGATCGGATATAAACATTATATAAAAGAGGGAAAAAAAATTATGCTGCAAAGAAGGAGCGGACGCATGGTGACAGGTTGCTTAGCAACGGTGATTAACAGAAAGGGAGCAGTGGAAATCATAGCTGTACTAGCGCGGCGCCACGCTAATCCTGAACTGTTCCCTTGTTCTCGATAAAATGACTATTCTCTATAACAGAAAGGCTGCCGCACTTTCAGCTACAACATTGTTTTTGTGCATGAATCACTTACATTCTAGCTGTAGACTGATCTTCTAAATTGGAAGGAACCCAATGGCCCCAGTGTAATGCTTATCCAGTGGAACAGAGCAGGATTTACAGTGGAATTCACCTGGTACGATGACAAGTGTGAAACCCGCCATGATCCATGACAACCACAGAACTGACAAATCTGCAATGTGTGAACTTGGCCCTATTTGGGATGAATCCCAAAATAACCATAATTTACTCAATTACATTCAAACATAACTTTTATTTGTATTGATATAAACTGGTAATAGAAAAATATCCACCATGTGATTTAAAAACTTCCTCTATAGGGTGTGTATGAGATGGCTGCGCACCATGCTGGGTCTAGATAGCGAGGCGACAGCCAGTTACTGACAGCTAGAGAAAATTGTCTAAAATATACACGGTCTATAAATAAGTGAGTGAAACTGTCAAACACTAAAAGGGCCCTATTCCACTGGACGATTATCGTTCAGATTATGGTTAAATCGTTCGAATCTAAACGATAATCGTTCTGTTGAAATGCAGTTAACGATTAACGACCGAACGAGAAATCCTTGATCGCTTTATAAAGACCTGGACCTATTTTTATCGTTGCTCGTTCGCAAAATGTTCACATTGAATAAGAAGTCGTTCGCAGTAGATACGAACGCAATAGCGAAGAAAAAAAACGATCGCAAATACGATCATAAGTAGCGATTATCGTTCCATGGAAATGAGTGAACGTTTTCAGGTCTTTCGCAATAGCGGTCGTTTAAGATAGTTAATCTTTAATGATTATGCAAACGATAAATCGCCCGGTGGAATAGGGCCCTAACACCTTTGTAAGATGACCTATTACTGAATAAAAAAAAAAATACTCCTCTATGGGCCAAGTCATAGGTTCCGATATACCCAATTTACAAAGGGACTTCTTTTTGTTTAGAGCCAGGCCCAAGCAGGAGGGTATGCTGATCAAGACTTCTGGCTTGAAGGGTCTTTTTCAGATAACCCCCAGATGATAGAAACGTACTATTTTTACAACCTTGTCAATGCATAGTTAACAAGTATTCATTAGAAGCAGTGTAAGGTCCAGTTTAGGAAATGTTCACAAAGAGGAAGGTGACAGATTTTAGCTGGATATGTGCCTGAATTCCCCACCGCTGTCCTGCTCTAGCACCAAGTCCATAGGATCAGATGAGCCGTTTCCCCTTACACTAGGCTTAGTTTACGGAAACAGCTTTGACCAGCTCCTTAAAGACCAGTGAAATTCAGGTTTAAACAAGAATTTACTCAGGATTGTTCAAGAATTCTTTTGCCTAAGGCCAGCCAAATATATTGGCAACAGTGAAGTATTAACAAATCTCACGGCTGCCAAGAAAACCTCTAGTCAGCTACTCATTAGGATGTATGAATTGTATCCGCTGTTAAGAGATGTGGGTCGCATAATAAAAATTGCAGCCTACAAATTTTGCTTAAAGGGGATTTTTTGCAATATTTAAAGTCGCTGTCGTTTAATTTTTTAAAATTTTTTTTTTTAAAGTCGCTGTCGTTTAATTTTTTAAAATTTTTTTTTTTGCAGAAATCAATAGTACAGGATTTTAAGAAACTTTGTAATTGGGTTTATTAGCCGAAAAATGCATTTTTATTATGAAAAAGCAGTTTGAAGCTCTTTCCCCTGTCCTTATGGTTCTCTTATGAAGAGGGGAGGGGTGGAGGGAGATGAGGCACCAAAACAGGACAACAAAGTTAATTTACAGCTACATCACGGGCTATCTCCTCTGAAGTCAGCACTGACCTCTGAATATGGCTTTCATACAGCTCCCACTGTGTAATCCTTTGTTCTCTGCAGGCAACTAATCTCCCTCCTCCCCCTCCCCTCTCCATAGGTTACACAGGGCTTGACTGATGTAAAAGTCGAGACTTCCCGAATGAGTAGTGAATGAGAGGGGGGGGGGGGGCTGGGGAAAGTCTTTTTGAATGCAGGTTCAAAATTACAAATAAACCCAATTACAAAGTTTCTTAAAATTGCGACAGTGAGGATGGGAATTCCTTGCCCACTCAGTCCCAGAAGTCAGACCACCAAGTTTAAGCATACCTCTCAAGTTCAACAGCCACCCAATCCACAGATCCCATGTGGGGAGACCAGACTGGGAGGTCTAGTTGCAGTTCCAGCTAAAAGAAAAAAAGGGCTCATGCATGGAACCCACTGGGCATTGCAGTTGTCTCAGCAACCATACTTTTCAATGTGGAATCAGTCTCTCGACACTGGATGTGAAGTAGTGGTGAGAGTTGAACTTCGAACCTTTGCTGCAAATCTTGGAATGACCCCTACTAAGGCGTAGTTCACACACACACAAAAAAAACATCTTTTAAATCAACTGGTGCCAGAAAGTGCCGAAGATTTGTAATTTTCTTCTATTAAAAAAATCTCAAGCCTTCCAGTACTGATCAGCTGCTGTATGTCCTGCAGGAAGTGGTGTTCTTTCTAGTCTGGAAAGCAGGAGAGATTTTTCTACAGGGATTTGCTGCTGTCATGGACAGAGGTGGCAGCAGAGAGCACTAAGTCAGACTGAAAGAACACACCACTTCTTTTTTTAATAGCAGTAAATTACAAATCTCTGGCACCAGTTGATTTGAATTTTTTTTTGGGGGGGTGAACTACTCCTTTAAATGTGTTGTCTCTATGCTCCAATAGAGCATTCTGACACATCACAGTGGTGGTGCCTGAACAGCTTCCATGTAATTCTTCAGATTCCCCTACAGCAAGCGCTAGAGAAGGGCATTACTAGAAATGTCATGTGTCTACCACCCAGGCGGACATATTAAAGATCCTTTCAGCACAATGTATCCACTCACCCCATAGGTGGTCCACTTCAGTCTGTTCCCGTATCGATGACTCATCTAACACTGTGGACAACGTGGAGGTATCCGCGAGCTGTGTGCTGAAGCTGCTCTGGAAGGATTCATTGCCGACCCCTTTGAGCGACAGACGGCGGCCGCTGGATGTAGACTGTAGGCTGGTGTTATGCCGCGCTCTACCAGATCTGAAGACAAACAGAGCATGATTTCACATCTATCTGTATGGTAAACGGAATGACATAACCCCAGTCAGTGACCAAACTCACATTCTGCACCTCAGATTACGATTGTGACGTTGTGGTTTGTGGCCTCTTTACACATCATACAGAACACAAGCTGGAGTGAATGCAGAGTGTGTCACAGTATGAGCTCCATGCTCTATAGAAGAGTTAGGCTGCATCCACACGTCCCATAAAATTGTCCGTAGCTGCGAATCCATGACCACGGACAGTTTTAGGAATCATTCAAATGAATGCAGCCATTCACACGATCCGTGCCGCAACCCACACTGTGAAAAAAAAATAAAAATAGCACGTGTCCTAGTGCGGATCGCGGCACGGATCCCCCCGCCACGAGATGACAGGAGTGCAGAAGGCCTGCTCCCCCTGTGCCAGTGAAAATGTGAGCCAGCAGGCACAGGCGGAGTAGGCAAGGAGTTGTCTTCTGCACTCCTGTCCTCTCTGCTGCTGGGTGGGGGATCCGTGCCATTATCCTCCTCCGGTCACCGCAGTGCGGACCGTAAGAATGAGGCCTGAAGGGCACAAATATTATATTGGCAGCAGAGGGAGGGAAAGGGGAAACCGAAACCGTGCACAACTCCTGCTTGTACAGGGCAAAGATCCAACGATATAAGATGGACATCTCATCTCAATCAATATATTGAAACTAAGGCCAACAACAGTGGTGGGTATGCGGTTCCTCGTTCTGGCTTGCTTTGGGTTAAAAAAAAAACTCTATTGAGTATATATTGTATATATGTTTAACACCACTGGAAAGAACACACAGCAAGAACTGGATCTACTTGGTTCTTCCATTAGGACGTACCTGTGAACAGATCGGTCACTAGAAACGCTTCCAGAATAGGAAACTGTGGAGCTGATGCTGCTGTTGAGGAGATCGTCAGAAAAGTTGGCAGTCGTGTTCGCCAAGCGGAGGCTACGCCGCGACATTCTTGGGGAATCGAACACCGGATCCAATTTATGTAATGTCTCAAAGTCCAGTGCAGCCGAGGAATAACTGGAGCTACAGGAGTGAAGCGGGTGTTACTCTTCAGGAAAGTATTTACATACTCATCTGACCCAAGATATCAGTGAACAGTACTATTACACCAACAGATCTGACGACAGATTATCTGCCAAAGATTTGAAGCCAAACCCAGGAACAGACTATAAACAGAACAGGTCATAAAGGAAAGACTGGATTTCTCCTCTTTTTAAATCCACTCCTGGGTTTGGCTTCAAATCTTTGGCAGATAATCTGTCGTCAGATCTGTTGGTGTAATAGTACCCTTAGGCCTCTGTTATTACACAAAGGGGGGCGCTCAATCCCCAGGTAGCAGACTTCACGATCCACAGGGCAATAGGAAGCAGCGGCACTCTGATATCAGTGAAGAATAAGTGATTTATTCATCCATCAATGTGCATTAAAGGGTGAATAAATCAAAGAGTGTGCCGCCTCTTCCTATTGCTATTTATCTATATATATGGTGAATGGTGCAGAGTTGTAATACCACATTTAACCAGAGGACCAAGGTGTCACTATTCTTAAAAGAAATCTGATCTATAACCAGGACTTAAAATAAACAAAGATTACAGAAATGTCTCCATGAAATAAGATTTGTGCATCAACAATCTGCAATAGACAGCTAGGGATTTATAAAAGAAACCTATCAAGGAAGAAAACAATGTTGGGTGGAGTTTCCAGGAAGCGGTCAGACTTCAGCCAGATTCCCTGCAGCTTTTAACACGTAATAACCTATGCAGCAGTGTCCGTGAGAATTCCACCTGTAATAAGGGCTGTATTAGAAAACAGAAACAGTGCCACCCTTGCCCACTGGCAAATTTGGTACTGCAGCAAAGTCAGAGAGACCATGAACATATGTGGCATGGTTTCTGAAATTACACTTATGTACCAACATACAGCCCCTCTAAGACCCTGCGGCACAGACTGCTGCTGGTTAGCAGGTGGTAATGAAGCACAGCTGGGGTCTGATCAGCTGCCAAGAGAGTCCTCTGAGAGTCCATCACTAGCTTCATATATACAAGTGGGACAAAAGAAATAGACAAAGATGATTCAAGAGGAATACAGTAATTCTTTTGGGTACCTGGGCAATAAGTCATGACCCCAATTTGCACATGTACATTTTATTTCACCAGACTATCTACAAGGAATATGGGGCAGAGAATAGGGGACACGAGAAAATACACAAAAAAAAAAAAAAAGTAATGCAAACAGTCAGATCTGTAATCATTGAACTGCTTAGCATTAGGAGAACCCCGATCACTTGAAAGGAAACAAAGAAACAAAACCTACCACTGATCCTCCTGTGTGAACATACATGTACAGTAATACCTCGGTTTTCGAACGCTTTGGAGCTCGAACTGCTTGGTATTCGAACAAAAATTTACCCAGAAGTAGTGTTTGGAATTCGAACTTTGCTCGTTTTCGAACGTTTTTGCGAGCGTGGATGGTGGGTTGTACCTGGCGAGTTAAGCAGTGGTGAGGCTTCACATACAGTACAGTGCTGTATAAGACTGCTGGAGTGCATATACAGTGCATTAGTAGTACAGGCAGTGCACCACCATCTCCCATACATTACAGTGCTTGGATGGGGGGGGGGGGGACGCTATACAGTAAAGGATGGGTGAGGAGTTGGTAACTACTGTAATATAATTGCTGGTTCTGATGAACATTTGTTATGTTTACTGTCCTGTACAGTATATAGTGCTGTTCTGTACTGTAGTGTAGTGATTATACTGAGCACTTATCAGTGTAATAAATGAGTATTGTAGGTAATTATTGGTGGCTGTTGGAACCAATTAATCCCATTTACATTATTTCCTATGGGAAGACACTGCTTGGTTCTCAAACTGCCTTCCGGAACCAATTAAGTTCGAGAACTGAGATACCATTGTATATATAATAAATCTGTACTTACCCCTCTGCCACCCTTCTCACCATCACTGTGGGTTCCCCATTGCACAGTACTTCCCTGTGTCTGACACACAAGCACCTACCTGTTCAGTTAGTCAGTGGCCACAGCTGTGCCCTGCCACAGTCCTGAAAAGCTGAGCACGGTGGTCTTTACGCGACAGACAAGATGCAGCCTTGTAGGGTACAAACACTGGAGGGGAGAGGTTAAAGGGGTGCTCTGGCATCTAGATTTGGAATTTACGTCTATTTAAAAATCTTCAGTCTTCTCATACTTATCAGCTGCTGTATGTCCTGCAGGAATTGGTGTATTCTTTCCAGTCTGACACAGTCCTCTGCTGACATCTCTGTCTGTCAAGAATGGACTAGAGCAGTAGAAAATCCCCATAGAAAACCTTTCCTGCCCTGGACAGTTCTGTCATGGACAGAGGTGGCAGGAGAGAACATTGCATCAGACTGGAAAGAATACACCGCTTCCTGCAGGACATACAGCAGCTGATAACTATGGGAAAGACTGGAGATTTTTTTAATAAAAGTAAATTACAAATCTGTATAACTTTCTAACACCAGTGGATTTGAAAAAAAGATTTTTGCTGGATAACCCCTTTAAGTATATATTTTTTTTGTTTTAAACCGAGCAGATACAGAAACAGATACACACGCATACACATTATATATAATATATATACTTGGCCAACAATCTTGCATGTTTCCAATCCAAGTTTAAAGCTCCAGCAACCTAGGGGTGTCTAAGGGGGGAAAGAAAGCTCCACTTGTCCTCATTTGGATGTGGTTTTGCTGTTCTGCTCCAATGAAGAGAATGGAGCAGAGCTGTAATACCACACATAACCTACAAGACAAGAGTGGTGCTGTCTTTGAAAACAAGCAACTATGTTCCTAATCTTGGACAGACCAAGAATCAAAGTTATTCCCATCCACTCTACAGAATCTATATAAGCTTTTTTTTTGTATTGACATAGCCTGCAGACGCTATCATTGAACAGGCCCTCTATGAAGTCTTTGCAGAATGTGCTGCCCAGGCCCTTTGCTATGACGTGTCTCACTACAGACAGTCCCTGGCAGCTCTTGCAGCTGGTTCCCAATAGTATAACGCCTCTCAATCTCCATTTCTACAGTCCTGGAGTTTTCATCCCCAGAATAATCAGATCCGCCGGGACAATCCACGTACAAGCTGCAGTTCCCTGTGACACACTTGAGGCCTGGCTCAGACATCTCCATGAAGAGATGGGGTGAAGAGAACACTGTCTGTATCAATGAAGCCATTATACAGAGCCTCTTCACTAAACAAGGGTCACTCACATTTGCCAACAGGCATGTGTCTTTAGTAACGTGTCAAACGAGCAGCGGCCGTCAGCTGCCGCACGGCACCGGAGGAGAGTATGGCCGTGCACCACAGCCTCCTCCACACGTGTCTGAAGGATTACTGATCAATAGCCGGCTATGTCTATGGCTGCTAAATGGTGTGCAGTGAGAGAAGCTGCTTTCAGGGGCTGATGGGACATGACAGAACAGCTGAGGAACACTGATAGGTTACGTTCGTACAGCAAAAGCAAATCTAACATACAGATGTAGCAGTATACATGGTGCAGTCATTATACTGTATACATTCTATAGAGCATGTGAATGGAGAAGAACCCTATAACACTCCCAACCACTCGGTTCTAGTCTTCAGGTTGTGTCTCCCGCGGGCCTGATGACAGGCGGCTGCCAAAACTTGCACACCACCAAGGTATCGCCAGTTATCAGTGCAGCATGCCAAGTTCCCAACCCCTTGTTCCACTGTTCCTGTCACCTATACTGATCATGGATTCTCCTCGCTGTGGTCATCATTGAGGGTAGCTTCATACGTAACGTAACGTGGATTTCTCACTGCGAATTTACAGCAAAATCCGCTACAACTTGCTCATTCACTTTAATGGGCTGACATACTTGCAGCAGGATTTTCATTTTGCTGCGAGTATGTCAAACTCAGCGGCATTAACCCCAGTGGCTTGGGAACATACCATACCTGATCCCCGCTCCGGCTTTTTTTGGGGGCTCCCGGTACAATATGCTCCCAGGCCGCGGGGGTTAATGCCGCTGAGTTTGACATACTGTCAATCTGTCATATTGTCATTCCGCTGCAAGTATGTCAGCCCACAGAAGTAAATAGGCAAGTATCCGCAGTGGATTTTGAAGCGAGAAGTCTGCTGCGGATATGTTACGTGTGAAGCTACCCTTAGGGATGATTAAAGGGGTACTCCAGCAGAAAAACACCACTTCCTGCAGGATACACAGCAGCTGATAAGTACTGGATGACTGGAGATTTTTGAATAGAAGTAAATTACAAATCTCTTGTAAAATCTGACAACAGTTGATTTGAAAAAAAACAAAAAAACTCAAAATCCTGATAAAATAGTCCAACCAGTTCATTGTGCATCACCATAACTGTGGACTCCACTATGTGGATTTTAATGGCCAGTAACAGTGTGAATATTGCACTAGTCCCTATCCTTGCATTCATGTAAGTACACAGTAATGGTACAGTCATGGTAGTACAGACCTGTTATACAGCTGTGCCTCTGCTCTGTGCTCTCATGTGCGGTCAGGATGGGATCAGACCTGACCACAGGACTGCTGTTTAGCCGGGTGTACTGTAAACCAAGAAGACAGGAATCTCCATATACTAAACAGGAAAGGAAACTTCTAATTCTCCTCAAACATCAAAACCTGAACTTTCTAAAAGGTTGATACACAAAGCTCCAAGAGCCTGACTGCTACATCGCAGATCTGGAGTCATAGCCGAGGACTTTGTTCTCCAATTGCTGTAAGATCTAAGCCGCCGTCAAGACTTCTAGCTGCAGAAAAGGAAGAGCTATGTCCTATATGGCAGATTCTTCATTTGAAATTCTTATTTGGTGAAGCCAACATCTTACGGCTCACCATCTGATGCGCAGAGAGGCCTACGGAGCTGATGTCAGAGAGAAGGAGTAAAAGCCCTATTACACTAAACGATTATCGGCCGTATTTGGACGATAATCGCCTGGTGTAATAGACAACGATCAGCTGCCGAACGACGTCGGCTGATCGTTTTCGTTTGTCTTTTAACATGTAGAAAAACAAATGACCAGGATAGCAGTGAACTGCTGTTGTCGCTCCATGGGGTGGAGCTAAATCGTCCGGGCAGCTCCACCACAGCTCCCTGTGCCCCCCCCCCATGCTCCTCAATATGTAATGGGGGCTTTAGTTTTTGGGTGATAAGCCACAGCCAATTTACTCCCCCCCCCCCCCCCCCCGAAATGCCAAACCAGGAGAGATCTCAGTCTTCAGGCTTTGTTTGCAGTGTTTGAGCCTTCTGTCCATTGAGGATTACTCCTGATATAGGCCCCTCTATAATACACTGCAGCAAACTAGGGACGGGAGAGAGATGACTTGTGCTATCCATGAACTTCTCTCACTGAGGATTGTCACACAGGGTACAACTGTAACAAAACACCAGCTGTAAAGGCGCCTATACACATTCACAGAGGTGAGCTCCACATAGATATGCAGAGAACACCGTGACTTCTGGCCTCGCCAAAGGCGCTAAATAAGATTACTGTTGGGGTGGAGTAACATTAAAAAAAAAAGAAAAACTTAACGTTTTCTAGATATTGCATTACTTTTTTGCTCAGAAATTGTATTCAAATATATATGCTTTATGGTCTACTCACATACCTGAGGAAAAGTCCAGATGTTACCATCTTACTACACGTAACATTACTAATTATTGTATTTTTATTATTATTATTATTTATACAGGAGCTGGAGAACTTCACGGCCCTGCTGAACCCCCCGACCACCTCTCTAATGTGTGATAACCCCGCAGCAGTAACACGTCCGACTATTCTCTCTTTACAAAACCCTGGAGTAGAAGGTTTACAACCTGTCAGGAGTGAGAAACATCCCTAACCCATTAGACAGCCTGCATCACTAAGTAGTAAACATGTCTGATCTGCCCACATACTATCCCCGGGCGGGGTGATACCGAGCTTCCAAGGCCAAAATACTGAACATCTGACTCATCAGCTGCCGAGAGGCCGCACTGCCTGCTGCCACTACCAGGGATATATATACAACTCATTCACATACAATGCGCGTTACCCATAGCAACCAATTACAGGGCAGTTCTATCTCATATGACTGTACCTGGTTGCTATGGGCACCTGTCACGCTGCCTTTGTTACCTTCTCTCTTCATTCAGGAGTGAACATTCCTCTACATATAACATACAGGCCAACCGCGCTACGTTACACCACATGCCACTTCTCTATTCAGATATTTTACACCCAGATAAGAGTCACATCCCCGGCACACAGCCTACAGCAAGGAAGTAACCGCAGTACTCCATTCACCAGTGTTCACCAACCTGTTGTAGAACTACAACTCCCATCATGTCTGCACGGCCGCAGGTTGTCGTGCTGGGAGTGGTAGTTCTACAACCGCTGGAGAGCCACAGTCTGGAAAACAGTGATGCAGAGTTAAATCCACTGACAAAGGATATTTAGCATTTGAACGTCCCCCTGTAGTGTAGACGGCCACCATATTAGTTATCTTACAGAAGATAACACAAGGCGACAACCCTGCCGCTTTACATTGCGCTCAGTAAACACATGCAGACATTGCGTATTACAGGTTCTGGTGAGGACATACAGTCACTGCCAGTGGTTATTCGAGATTAAAAGAAACAAAGCTACTTTTGTGTAAAAACAGCGCCACCCCTATCATCAGGTTGTGTGCGGTATTACAACTCCGTTCCATTTACTTCAAAGGAACCAAGCTGCAAAACACACACCCAAACTGAGGAGAGGAGAGGCGCTGTTTCTGGAAGAAAGCGGCCATGTTTTTCTAGGTCTGGACAATCCCTTCAATGCTGGCCTTACCATTTCCCAGCACCAGCTGTTGCCAGGATCCTCACCTTTTCTGTGCATGAACAATTATAGCACAGCTTATACATTGTCTGGACTGTCTAATCCCAAGCCTCCTCTATGTAAGCAGCAGATGTCACCCGGAGGTTAGGATCATAGAGCGATACGTGCCGGAGAGTCTCACCTTAGAGCATAGGTGTACCCAGTGTTTTCAGGAAGACACTGGGGAGGAGCATACGTGTGAAGATGGGAATAATCCATTCTCAGGGTGTCAGATCATGCTGTAGCAAGTAAAAAGTGCAAAAGAAAAAAGCCAATATTACAGTGTTATATTATATATGCAATCTCAGGACACAGGCAGGCATGCACAGCGGTCAGGATGATATGGATGAATGATCAGGGTTATGGTCTGGGATGGAATTGCTGTAATAGAAGGCTAAATTAGGACTCCAGACAAGAGCCATACTCTGATCCGACCATCCTGCTCAGCCAATCACAGAGCTGAGAGGGATGTCAGCAGAACAAGAACACAGCCTGGACCGGAAGGCTGCAAATATGGCTCACTATGTTACAGGGAGGCAAAGGGGAGTTAGATTTTTCCAAACAAACAATCACTTTAAAGTCTAAAAGACAGACATAAGAATGTATACTTACCCGTCCCTGTGCCCCCGCAGAGCAGTGTCATATCAGTTTGCTGCAGCATCAGGTCCTGGCTCAGAAATGCCCGCTCAGCCAGTCTGTGAATGGGGCAGGACACCACCGCAGTCACCAAGGCTCAGCGGGGATATCCCCAGGCCAAGCCAGGAGAAACAGGAAACCGGCTGCTGTCTAAGAGCTGGTGAAGCTGTGTTGTGGGGGCACAGGGAAAGGAAAGTATAGATTCCCCTGACTAGCCCCTGACTAGATTTGTCTGGAGTTCTCCTTTAAGGCTTGTTTCAGGCGACATTGCTTTCAGATAGGTGACTGGCAAGAGTACACAACACCACTAATCTAACATTGGCAATCCTTAAGAGTACCTAACATCGCATCAGACTTCTGACAAGTCATAGTGACATGGTGTGAAGCTGTGATCAGTGGCGGAGGAGGTGGGGTGACTTCTGCATAAAAATCTTTCACTCTATCCATGTACCGATGGGCTTTAGCCCCTTCATTGTAGCACTGTGGGGGATCTCAGCAGCCAGACCTCCACAGATCACAACTTCTGACATGTCACTGACATGTCACTATGCTTAAGTGTCAGAAGCCTGCTGAAACAGGCACACTTTAAGCCT